>NW_024870832.1:3115000-3265000 GCF_019054845.1 Dipodomys spectabilis
TGGAACGTCTGTAAGACTCTTATTTCCAATTAACCACCAGAAAACTAGAAGTGGTGCTGTGGCTCAAGTGGTAGAGCACTTGCCTTGAGCTGAAAAGCTCAGGGACGGCACCCAGGCCCAGAGTTTAAGCCCCACGACCGACAAAAAAAAAAAAAAAAGACAAACAAATGGCCAGGGACCAGTGGCTTACATCTAAGTATATCCTAGCCATTCAGGAAACTGAGCCCTGACAGAAAAGTCTGTGAGACTCTAACCACCAGAAAGCCAGAATGGGGCTGTGACTTCAGTAATAGAGCACTAGCCTTGAACCAACCAGCTCAGGGACAGCACCCAGGCCCTAAATTCCAGGAGTAGCAAAACAAATAGAACAAGGACATAGAACCAACTGATGACCACGCCCTATTTGCTTTGGTTAAGGGGACAAAAATCACTTGTAGGATCTATGGTGTAACAATTAACTTGAGGTCAGGTCTGGGTCAATTTTCACAAGGCCCAAAATAAGAGAGTGCTTTGACACTGTTTGCATGGCTTGAAGTACAATAACAATAAAAGAGAATTGGATTTGAAGCTGTTGCAAGGAATACAAATTGATTCTTCCTCTCCTTGGATAGACAAGTCTTATTCAAAGATTTGGTTCCTTTGACTATTGGCAAGATGACAATCATCAGTCACTCCTAGGTGAGACCAACTCACATGGTTTTTTTGTTTTTTGTTTTGTTTTGTTTTTGTTGGTTGTGGGGCCTGGGTGCTGTCCCTCAGCTCTTCAGCTCAAGGCTAGCGCTCTACCACTTGAGCCACAGCATCACTTCTGGCTTTTTCTGTGATTAATTGGATATAAGAGTCTCACAAACTTTCCTGCTCAGGCTAGCTTTGAACTTTGATCCTCAGATCTCAACCTCCTGAATAGCTAGGATGACAGGCATTAGCTGCCAGCACCTGCTTCTTTTTTTCCTCTGTGTGCATGTGCGCGTGCACGTGTGTGCGTGTGCACGTGCACGCACGCCCACACACTGGTACTGCGGCTTGAATGCAAACCCAAAGGCATTATCTTTACCTTTTTGTTTTTCTAGTACTCTACTACTTGAGCCACAGCTCCACTTCTTCTTCTTCCTGCGTAATTGGAGATAAGAGTCTCCTGAACTTTCTTGCCTGAGCTGGCTTCAAACTGTGAGCCTCAGCTCTCAGTCTGGTGAGTAGTGCCTGGCTACATCAATATGTTGCTTGTTTTGCTCACCTTCTCTCCATTTCTCTGTCTCCCCTGCCTTTCCCCTCTTGATCAAATATGTCCCTGTTTCTGGGTATTCATTTTGTTAGGTTATAAGTTAGTTGTTCATAGGAGTTACACCATGGGAATCTTTCCCCTGCATATACCAGACTTTAGTGAATCTCTGTAGATCTGTTCTTTATTTTGACACAGACTTGAAATGAAGAATCACAGCAGGACATGTGATGGAATAGAAGAGAGAGAGAGTTAGTAGGCGGGGTTTGCACAGAGCCACTACTTTCCTATTGACCTCAAATAACCTCAACTTAGCTTGCTCTTTGAAATGGACTGCAACATAACATATTTTGCAGACCAAGATTTCGCCATGCAAGGCCCTATTAACTCCAATGGAAGAGAGAGACAATGAAAGGGTCCACACTGAGAGATTATCACCTCCTCCCCCGACTCCCACTTCCAGTCTCAAAGCAAATGCTTGATCCATCGATGACAAAAATAATAAAGATGATTTATGATGGCAGGCACTGTCAATATCTGAGCGTGTGTGTTTTGTGCCGGACATTGTGCTTAGTGATGTATAAACCACAGTTATCATTTCATTCTTATAACATCAGCATGAGGTGACAATGTTTCTCATCCCCAAAATACCAATAAAGGGATATGGTTCAAAAGAGGCTCAAACACTGACTTCTCTCAAACTAGGTCAAATTCTCTTGTTATTCCCTGTACTTTGCTTTCATATCAATTATCAAAAGCTCCTACTTAGGGTATGTGTGTGACTTATCTTTCTCATTAGATGAGAGGCTCCATTAGGACCAGGCTGGTAACTGTTTGCTTACTGCTGGTTTCATCATTGATGACTGATGAATGAGTAAGCTAGATTTACTCACTGGCCAGGAAGCTAAAGGAAAAGACACTTTTTTTTCTGGGTACTTGAGTTTCTGGAGACAAACCCCAGATCCTAGTTCAAGCCCAAAGTCAATGCTGGGAGTTCTGTTATAAGGTAAAAGGTATGTATAGTAGAGTTCTAGAAACAGAAATGTACGTCTAATGTAGACTACATATACATGATCCAAGAGATGGCAAGCAAGTGATAGAAATTTGGTTCCAATCCTAAGAGAGCAATTTCAGTGCCTAGAAAGGCAAAATGGAATACAATGGACCACCCAACTCATGGATCTCCTTGCTGCATGTACACATACAGGTGGCCACGCGTGGTATGAAAATATTAAAGTAGTAAACTTGAAAACTATAGAATTCAGAAGTTGTCAATTACACACTGTTGGAAGTACTGTGATGAAATTGCGCATCACTCTATTCTCTGGTGCCTGGGATGGATCCTGTGGTCCAGTGTTCTCAGGCTGTAATACATGGCCCTCCCTTTCACCTGAGATTACCCAGCCTGGCCATCTTGATTATCAGTTGTCATATTGTCACCATCCTGATGTTCAAATAACTCTTACTTTGCTTAATTATGGCCCCAAAGTACAAGAAGAGTGATGTCATCACTTTAAGTATGTCAGGGAGAAGCTTTTAAATGAAAAGTTATTGTAAGAATATATAGGGGGAAATACATGTATATATGTATACGTATGTATGTATGAATATATATGTAAACAAATATGTGTATACATTTATTATATGTATATATGGAGTTTCTTACTACTCATGGTTCCAGCAATCTCCTGGGGGTGGGGGTGGTATGTGTATATTTAGGTCAAGTTTTATGTGTGGTCTGGGTGTGTGTGTGTGTATGTATATATGTGTGTATCTGTGTGTGTGTGTGTGTGTGTTGTAGTGGGGAGAAAAAAACCCACAAAAATCATGGGCCAAGCGCCAGTGGCTCATACCTGTAATTCTAGCTTCTCAGAAGGCTGAGATCTAAGGCTCACGGTTCAAAGCCAGCCCAGGCAGCAAAGTCCACCAGACTCTTGTCTTTAACCATCAGAAAACTGGAAGTGGTGCTATGGTTCAAAGTGGTAGAATGCTGGCCTTGAGCTAAAAGAGCACAGGGATAACACCCAGGGCCCTCATCAAGCACCAGGACTGACAAAAAAAACAAAAACAAAAACAAAAAAGAAAAGAAATGGCCCTTGGGACCAGAAAAGATCCAGATTCCAACCTTAGCTTGACAAATCATAGCTGTTCCACATTATCCTTCTCAGTCACAATTCCTTTTAATAATTTAAGATTACCTGAAAGATGGGAATAAATTTCATCTTGCAATGTTACTAAAACATGAGACATCTGGGCACTTACCCTATGGGCCAGATGTATGTTGTGTGGTAGTGTGTGTGTGTGTGTGTGTGTGTGTGTGTGTGTGTGTTAATATATCTCACAATCTTTCCACGGGACAGATAATATTACTACCACTTTACAGCTGTGGGAAGAGGCAGGCAAGTATAGAATAAAGTTGGTGGCTGGATGGTGTGGACAGTCAGGAAGAAAAAGAGATGGCTTTCTCCCTTCTTATCCTTCTTCTCTCAATAGACCCCCTCAACCTGTGCCCGGCACTGTCCGTTCCATTTGGGAAAGTCATTCACAAAGTCAGCTTGTAGCATGTTATTTTCTTAGCTCTGGATAGAAAGATTCTTGGGTTTACTCCTGAGTATCTTGATCCTAGCCTATATTTGGTCAGTTCTGCTTCTCTTTCTCTCCCATGGCTTTGAAGACATTCAACGAGTGATAGAATCAATAATAGGATACGTTCTGGAGGGTTTTGATGAGAACTTATTGAATTCTATCAAAAGGAGGCCCATTTATCTTTCTTTTCTTCCATCGAAGTCTGTATTCAGAAATACCTCCTGCCCACTTAGCTCAGAGTATATGTGGTTTGGGGGTATCCAAATTTGACCTGCTTATCGGAATGCAAGCTGTAGTGGAAATGAAAAGGTTAAAACAAAAGGAGTCATTCAGAGCATCTGTGAAACATTAAGACTATTTTAAAGAAGCAAGTGGGAGGTAAGACAAAACCGTCATAGTCCTCTAAAGTGATATCATTCCATTAGCAAACTACGTACTCTGTACATAAAGCTAGACCTGTTCCACAATAATTAAGTTCACAACTTAAATCTGAACCCTAGATACCAAGGCTGTACATTTATTATTTATACAACTTAAGGCCTGCAACTGATGTATAAAACCCTTTCTCAGATTATCATAACAACAACAACATAATAAATTCCTCTAAGCAGCTGGTGTGCTCACACCTATAATCCTAGCTACTGGGGAGGCTGAGAGCTAAAGATCATGAGAGCCAACCTGGGTAGAAAGTCCCTGAGACTCTTATCCCCAATTAACCACCCCAAAACCAGGAGTGGAGCTGTGGCTCAAAGTGGTAGAGCACTAGCCTTGCGTGGATGAGCATAAGGATAAAACCCAAGCCCTCAATTTAAGTACCATGACTGACCAAAATAATAATAATAATAATAATTTAAGCATTTGTACCAAGAGAGAAAGTTGATTTTTATACAACATCATTGAATGTATTCTTAAAGGTGAAACATGATCCTAGGATATACTGTCATATATTTTTGTGTCATTCTGCTCCTTAGAACACAGCTATTTGCTTTCTCCTCCCCACTGAAAGTACTATTTCATTCTCAGGGTCTTAAGCTAGAGAATAAAATACCTACTGCATGCGACAGGGAAAATTTCTAGTTTAAAGACAACGTTTTCCCCATCTCCAATTTGTAGAGTGTTGCAAATGACAAACAGAAGCATGGACCTTAGCTTCTAATCTCTTTTTCTTAATTGGTTGTCGCAACCCTTCCTCCAGTTTGCTAGCCAAGGTCCTAATTTCTTCAATGTTGTGAATGTGAGATGGAATAGAACAGCAAACTTCTGGCTTGACTGAAGTTATACTGTACTAACAATTTCATTCCTGGACTTTGGACCTGTTAACAGGTGACTCTTTGTGGAGGTTAGCAGAGTTTCCATGAAGAGGTAGCTAGTTATCTGCAGTTCCCTTGAAGAGTGTTAATGCATCTCTATCTTTTTGTTTGTTCCTTTTTGGTGCCAGTCCCAGTGATTGAACTCAGGGCCTGGGTATTGTCCCTAAGCTTTTGTGCTCAAGGCTAGCACCTTAAGCCACAGCTGCACTTGCAGCTTTTTCTTCTTCTTCTTCTTTTTTTTTTTTTTTAAATTTTGGTCAGTCATGGGGCTTGAACTTAGGGCCTGGGCACTATCCCTGAGCTTTTTTACTCAAGACTAGTGCTCCACCACTTTGAGCCACAATGCCACTTCCAATTTTCTGGTGGTTCATTAGAGATAAGAGTCTCTCTGTGCTGGAAATGTAGTTTAGCAGTAGAATGCTTGCCTAGGATGCATGAAGCCCTGGGTTGATTCCTCAGTACCACATACACACAAAAATCTAGAAGTGGCAATAGAGTGCTAGCCTTGAACAAAAGAAACTCAGTGACAGTGACTAGACCTTGAATTCAAGCCCCAGTACTCGCAAAATAAATAAATAAAAGTCTCAGGGACTTTTTTGTTGCCAGGGCTGGCTTTGAACCATGATCCTCAGATCTCAGCCTCCTGGGTAACTAGGGTGACAGGTGTGATCTTGCATCTCTGCTTTTGATTCCTTGCTTGCAGCTGCTTGCTCGATGTCTAGGGCCTTCATTTCTTCAGAAGACCTTCTTGGAAGGGCCTACGTTGACCCCATCCAGTGTTGATCACAATTTGCCCATGGGAATTCCTCAGGGCCGCTTTTCCCTGAGGAAGTTGCTGGGGGAATGTAATCTGATATTCAACAACATGTTCTCTCACTTGCTCTGCCATTTCAGAAGTGAGCAAGCTCACCCCTTTCCTCAGTAATGATCACCAGTCTACCTCCGCATCCTGTAGCCAGTGCTTCCATTTCTTAGACTCCACCGGAAAGACCAACATACTGTCTAGAGTCTTATAGGCCCTTTACCTGGGAGGGTGACAGGCTCCTAGCCACACTGCCTCTAGAGCAGGAAGACTCATGGGACTCTTGATTCACTCCTAAAAAGCCTCTCTGTTCTCCATTGCCAACTCTCCAGCTTTATAGGCTGAAATGAGAGGACAACTCAGGAGTAAAAGCATTGGTCTGCCATCTTCTTCATTTTTTTTTTTAGTCAGTTGTGGGGCTTGAACTCAGAGCCTGGGCACTGTCCCTGAGCTCTTACGTTCAAGGATAGTGCACTATCCTTGATGGATCCACAGATCCACTTCTGGTTTTGGAATGGTTCATTAGAGATAAGAGTCTCATGGGAACTTTCCTGCCCAAGCTGGCTTTGAACCATGATCCTCAGATCTCAGCCTCCTGAGTAGCTAGGATTACAGGCATGCACCACCTGCACCCAGCTGCCATCTTGTTTTTGTTTTGGTGGGTTTTTTTTTTTGGCAAATTCTATGCAATATTCTTACTTTAACTTACAATATCCATTTTCTTCTTCCTTTATCCAAACTAGAGGTGGGAATTTTGGTTAAATATTCATTTAACCCATGAAATCATTTTTCAATATTTTCGCTTCACTTATTGGGAAGGCAGGGCTCAATTCAATATTTTCAAAGATGTGCTAATTTCTTGAAGAATCTTGGTATCAATATTTTGTTTGATCACATTTTCAATGTGATCCATAAAATAAAATTCTCTGGCACAGGTCCCTTCATTGGCTCAGTGCTCACATTTAGTAGTGGATTCAAAGTCAGGATCCAAACCTCCGTATCACATGACCCACTGTGTTTATCAATGTTGATGGTAACAAAAATAATAATGTGTCGGGTACTGGTGGCTCACGCCTGTAACCCTAGCATCTCAGGAGGCTGAGATCTGAGAGTCAATGTATACAGCCAGCCCAGGCAGGAAGGTCTGTGAGTTATTCTTATTTCCAATTCACCAACATAAATCCTTCTATAGAGCACAAGCATTGAGGGAAAAAGCTCAGTGAGAGTACAAGACTCTGAGTTCAGGCCATAGTATCATCATCATCATCATCATCATATAATGAAGCAAAGTTAATGCATGTAGATATGACTTTGAAAAAGGCTAGATTTATTAACCTGGCAATTTACACATAATAGTATAGGTAATAATAACATTGTGTTGTCCAGTTTACAAGAAACTACCACACAGAAAAACTGAGAAACTTACTTGAGAAATGGATGGTCCTAGAACAAATCATGACAAGTTAGGTAAGCCAAGCTCAGCAGAGACAAACAGCATGTGTTTTCTTTCACATGTGGAAGCTAGCTCTAAACCACCAGGACATAACAAATTATACAGGTGTCTAGGCATTCACATACCATGAGACCAAAGGAGGATACTCTTAGGGGAAGAACACAGAGGGACAATGCCTATGTGCCTGTGGCCATATAAAATAGTATTTATTGACATGAACTTCAGAAAATGAAAATAAGAGGATTTTTTTCTTTGTCATTTTTTGCTGCTTTTGTTTTCTTTCCTGTCTGTTCTGTGTATTACTTTATCTGTCTTTGGGAGAGTAAGGAGAGACACAGAAATGGAGGGACAAGGGGTGAACAAATGTAACAGTGGTATTCACTAGACCCTATGTGGAAAATGTACTATACAACTTGTGGGTGGGGAATGGGAAGGAAAGACTGGAGAGAGTGAGGGAAGGGGTGACACTGTCCAAAAAGAAATGTACACTTTACCTGACTTCTGTATATCATCGTTATAATAACTATAAAAAAGTAAAAATAGACTTACCCGAAGTAACACAACAAGTAGTAGAATGACTGTGTCCTTACTTACAAAGTACTTGGATGGGAAATATCTAACTTGATAACTCTATATAGTTAGAAGAGATGAAGATTGGCTTCTTTTCTTAAGGCTTGACCTCAGGGCCTAGGCTCTGTCCCTGAGTTTTTGTGCCCAAGGCTAGCACTCTACCACTTGAGCCACAGCTTCACTTCCAGCATTTTTGTGGTTTACTGGACATAACAGTCTCATAGACTTTCCTGCCAGGGCTGGCTTCAAACTGTGAGCCTCAGATTTCAGCCTCCTGAGTAGCTAGCATTACAGGCATGAGCCACTGAGGCCTGGCTGTTAGCTTCTTTTCTGATAGATGAGAAGTGAAAGATATTCAAAGAAACTGTTGTGAAATTACAATGCTAATGGGGGACAGAGCTTAAATGTCCCACCATATTACTATATCTTTAGCTGGTAGTCCAGGACCAGGCCTGGGTGGCTCAGGTCTGTAATTCTACTCACCAGGAGGCTGGGATCTGAGGATGGAGTTTCAAAGGCAGCAGGGCAGAAAAGACTATGCTATTTAGCCAGAAAAAAGCCAGAAGTGGAGGTGTGAGTTACATGGTAGGGCACCAACCTTGTGCAAAAAAAGGCAAATGAGAGTGTGAGGTCTTGGGTTCAAGCCCCAGTACTGGCACAAAACACACCACACACACACACACACACACACACACACACACACACACACACACACACACACACAAAGCATTGTCGGGGCCTTTCTGATTATCTTATTTAGCAGCAGTGATGCTAATTTTCTGAACCGTGCAAGGCAGAGAAGGACTATGGAGTAAGAGGCCATTGAAGTTGAGGGAAGTCCTTATTTCAAACTTGGTTTCTACATTTATATTTTATGGATCAATTTCCACTTGAGACTGCTTGAAGCAGGAAATGTGTTGTTTGATTGTTCAAATTATCTGTAGAGTCCAACCTCCAATGTCACAAGCAGAACACCTGAGGAAAATTTGGTGCTTCTGCATCTAACTAAATTCACATGGTGACTCAATGCAGAGTTGAAATCTAGAAACCAGAGCTGGTACCCCAGTTCTCCTGCCCTACATGGTACTGCACCCTGACCCAGTCAGCTGACACATCAGCAGCGTTAATTGAATCCATATCTTAGCAGTCAAAGGAAAAGTGATTATGTTTCAATTTGTGACAGTTGCCTATGGATGCCAGAGAGAGAGAGAGACATTCTGCTATGCAAATGCATATATTACGAATTATGCAACATGCTTTCTTACATTTATATTTTCATAGCTTTTTATAGCATTCATTATTACTTCATTAAAATGGAGGGGGTGAGGAATGTAAGGGTTGGCATAAAAAGCCTTTCTGTCAGTAGGTAATCAAGTGCTAAGTGGCATGGGAGCTCCCTATATATCAGACTTTCAAGCCTATGGCTTTGACAGTTGATGCATCCACTCTCCTTGATTCTTACCCTGGTACCTGCGTTTGCCCTGGTGTCAGATGCTCAAAACAGTGGGTCACTAACATACTCTCCTTTCATCTGGAAGACCACAGTGTTGGACTTGGAGATGGGAGTGTTGGGTTCTCACCACGCCTTAGCTCCAGTGAGCTATATGAGCCATGAGTAATTCAATTCCTTCTCTCATTTTTATTTTTATTTTATTTTTGGCTCCACTGAAGGAGAGAAGTGTTTCTTTATTTTTTTTAATTGAGAAGTATTTCTTGACGAAGAATTGTGAGAAGACAAGGCACAGATGGAAAGCTGGGATGAAGGGGTCCAGAGAGGGTAATTCTACACACAGGAAAAAGTGAACCTGAGCCATAAAGACCACAAACACTGGCTTGTCTTTCCTTCTTCTTCTTCATAATTCTTCCCCTGGTGGTATCTGGCCATCTGTCCTTTCTCTCTTCCTTAAATAGGTCATGTATTTGCTTCCTCTGGTCCTTTTTACACTCTGTTCTCTCTGCCTGGGACTTCTACCTTACTCTCCTATCTTTTCTTGATTATACTCTTGTTATAATTCAGATCTTTCTTTTTTATTTTTAATTTTGTCAGTCCTGGGGTTTGAACTCAGGGCTTGGTGCTGCCCCTGAACCTCTTCGTGCTCAAGGCTAGCACCTTACCACTTGAGCCACAGCACCTCTTCCGAGTAGTTCATCAGAGATAAGAATCTCAAGGACTTTCCTGCCTTGGCTTTACACAGTGATCCCCAGATCTCAGCCTCCTGAGCAGCTAGGATTGTAGGTATGAGCTCTCAGATCTTTCTGGAGTTCTGAGCTAGCTTGCTCTGATGTATATTTCCAAGAACACTGTATTCTCATTAAAACAGACAACAGGCTTTATTGTGATTATTTATTCAATATCTGCCTTTCTTGGTAGATTAAACTTGGTAGCAAGGACTGTCTGTCCAGTTCTGATCTATATCCCCAGAGCCTAAGAGCTCATATATTTATTGTAGGACTATTCTACACACACACACACACACACACACACACACACACACACACACACACACACACGAGTACATTCGATATTATTTTATCCTCATAAAATTGGGTAAAATGTAAACTAACTTATAATGACAGAATGAAAATCAGTAGTTTCCAAGCACCTGGGAGGTAAGACTAGTGTAGATTTCAAGGGAAACTGGAAAAGTTTAGGAGGGATCAAGATGAATGTGTGTGTGTGTGTGTGTGTGTGTGTGTGTGTGTGTGTGTGTGTCTGTATACCTACATATGTAAGCTCTTTAGCTCAAGGCTACCTCTCTACCACTTGAGCCACAATGCCACTTTCAGTTTTCTGGTGGTTAATTGGAGACAAGAGTCTCATGGACTCTCCTGCCTGGGCTGGACAAGCACACAGGCAGGGCTCAGTCTCTGGCTCTCATACACATCTATGTTCTTACACACATGATATGTATCTTGATTACTGTGATAGTTTCATGAGCACATACATGTATCAAACTCATCATATTGTAAATATGGGTAGTATGTGGTGCATCCATTATAATGCAATTACATTTGAAAATATTCAAGTATACAACAGAGAAATGATGTCATAGGAAAAAAGATGAGAATATTGGCTAAGACAATGAATGTTGAGAAGAGTTAGAGAAAGTCAGAGTGGAAATGGCCCTCAGAACTCAAGTATTTTCAGGTACTTGAGCAACCTTAGCCAACTCAGTAAATAGAAGCCCAACAGTGATGTGTTAATTTTTCATCTAATTTGTATCTATGTATGTGTGCATGTATATATATGTGTATATGTATGTAGGTGTGTGTATATATATGTGTGTGTATGTATGTAGTGCTGGTTCTAGGACTCAAACTCAGAGTTTTTTGTTAAAGACTGGCACTCTATGACTTGAGTCCCAGCTCCTTATCCAGATTTTCAGTGGTTAATTGAAGATAAGAGTTTAACAAATTTTTCTGTTTGGGCTGGCTACTATTCTTTGATTTTCTGCTCTCAGCTTGCTGAGTAGCTAGGCTTAAAGGCATGAGCCCCTAGCACTCAGCTTTACTGACTTTTTTTTCTGCCTAATCACTACCACAAACATTCTGCCTCTTCACTAATAGCTTAACACCAGTGTATTAGTCTGATAGAAATCAGCCAGGTGCTGGTGTCTCATGCTTGTAATCCCAACTACTCAGAAGGCTGAGATATGAGGTTTGCTGTTCAAAGCCAGCCCAGGTAGGAAAGTCTAGGAGACACCTATCTCCAATAAACTACTCAGAAAAAGCTGGAAGTGGTGCTGTGACTCAAGTGGTAGAGTGCTAGCCTTGAGCAAAAGAAACTTAGGAACAGTGCCCAGACCTAGAGTTCAAGCTCCAGGACTGGCAAAAAGCAAGCAAGCAAGCAATAAAGAAAGAAAGAAAGAAAGAAAGGAGAGAAGAAACAAGGGGAGGAAAGAAGGAAGGAACAAATGAAGGAAGGAACAAATGAAAGAATAGAAATCACCAGGACTAGCTGAGGTAAAAGATAATGGTTTTTTGTTGTTGTTGTCATAGGTCTTGAACTCTGGGCCTTGGCACTGTCCCTAAGCTCTTTAGCTCAAGGCTAGCTTTCTACCACTTGGGCCACAAGGCCACTTCCAGTCTTCTGGTGGTTAATTGGAGACAAGAGTCTCATGGACTCTCCTGCCTGGGCTGGCTTTGAACTTTGATCCTTAGATCTGAGCCTCCTGAGTAGCTAGGATTACAGGTGTGAGCCACAAGGCACCTGGCTAAGTAATGCCATTATTACAAAGCCCCAGGAGTCCTTGGGAAAACCAAAGATGTCATTGCTAGATTGTTGTGTAAAGAGCATGGAATGAAGATTTGAAACATGGACAAGCACACAGGCAGGGCTCAGTCTCTAGCTCTCGTTCTTCTAAGCACTTCTGCTTTATTCCCTTTTGGTAGATCAGACTTTAGGATTCTTCCATGGATTGGGGGAAAAATAGTTTGGGGAGATGCCCTCACCATTCCTAGGCTGTCAAAAACTACTGTACTGATAGGTTAGCTTTGGCTGATTTCTCAGCTTTGGCTGAGAAAAAGAATCATAACAATAGAGAGGTAGCCATCTTGGGTGTGTGGAATGGGAAGGATGTTTCTTAAGAGGAGCAGTGGTTTGGACTGACACTCTGAAACAATCTGTGGGATAGTTGTTGGACTCACCACGAATGCAGACTGGGAGTCAGAGTCTCACATTCACCGGTGGTAATAAAAATGAGCCCTACAGTTTGTCCAAAGCACACAGCAAAAGGTCTCCAGGCTTTGACTCTGTATCACATGGTTTGGAGTCACAGGATGTTCGTGTGACTAAAAGCCATTCTGCTTCCCAGAAAGACTAAAATCTCATTGGAATGCAAGTGGAAATGGATGCAATGAGCCTGAGGCATGATCCCAACACTTTGGAGAGGAGAGAGAAGAGGAATTGGGCGTGGGATGGGTTTACCTGTCAGCAGGGACCAAAGAAGTAAGCTGAAGAATGCTGGATTAATTGATAATATTTCAGCTCTCCTGTGTACTTAAAAGGTACTTTGATCCATTCCAAAATCCATCAACTTTATTGTATAAGTAATAGTAAATAAAGTTATTTTAAGCTAGCAATTTCTTATTCTTTTTTTTAACCTCCGAAAACTTAAGTAGGTGAAGGGGTTTAGTGGATACATTAGTCAAAAAGAGTTCTCACTTCAAGAGGAGTTCAGGGATTCATGCCTGTAGTCCCAGCTACTTGGGAAGCAGAGATTGGAGTCATGAGAATGGTGGTTCAAGACAAGTCCAGTCATAAAAAGTTTATGAGAGTCCATCTCAACCAGTGGTTGGGCACACTAATGGAGATGTGTCTTCCTGGGTATGAGATAGTACAATGGCTGGTGTATGTGGTACATTCCAGTCTTACCAGCAACACAAAGACACACAAATAGGAGAATTACAGTCCAGGCTAGCTGGGCATAAAAGAAGACTCTATTTCAAACACAACCTACACAAAAAAGGCTGTGGGAGTGGCTCAAGAGGTAGAATGCCTGCCTAACAAGTACACAACCCTGAGTTCAATCCTCAGTACTGCTATAAAAAAAAGTTATTGAGATAGAATGCATCAGAAATCTCCCAACCAGATGGATACATTTGTCTGTTTAGGGCCAATATTTCTTTGTTTCTTCTTCTTCTTCTTCTTTTTAAACCTTTTTCACTCAAGTTGGCACTCTACCACTTTGAGCCACAACTCCACTTTCAGTATTCCAGTGGGTAATTGGAGCTAAGAGTCTCATGGACTTTTCTGCACAGGCTGGCCTTGGACTATGATCCTCAGATCTCAGCCTTCTGAATAGCTAGAATTACAGGCATGAGCCACCAGTGCCAGGCTTGGGCTAATATTACAAATGAGACCAACACAAGTAGTTCAGACACTTAAGAAATAACCACAACTATTGCTCTGAGCACAATTGCAAAGACATTATGTCATAACCTGCCATGAGTAGGGGAAAAGTAGTAATGGATACCAGACTATGGAACTGAGTTTTGGGGAATCAGGGACCAGAAGCCTTCCACCAGCTTCAGGTGGAAGTAGGGTACAGGGGTGTATGTACAGAAAATGAGGTAACAATATTCTTGAAGTCACAAACACCAATCATGTGATACAACCTTATTCAAATGAGAAATGACTTCCTTATCTTAGGAAGGAGAGGTAAACAGTAATTTACTTATAATTTGCACAGGCTTTTGTCTCTTCCCAAGCTCCCAGAGAGTTTGGAGTGGAATTAGCCTACACCCAGGATAGTAATCTGAATTCCTATCAAGTCAGGACTGATCAAGTCAGGAAACTCTCAGCATTCTGAGAATTCATGTTAGGAGAAGACCTACCAGAGTCCCAATCCTTTCATGTTTCATAGCTCAGCTTTTGGGGCTCTCATAACATCACACAGTGTAGACCAAAGAATTAATGATGGGACTAGATTGGAAGCAAGGGGAACAACTTCTTCTCACTTGGCCCTTACAGAACCAGACTTCCGACTTACTTGTTGATGTGTCCTTCGGTTTGTTCAAAGCAGAACTTGGCTTTGAATGCTGGACAGCAGAAATTGTAGGTGAGATGAACGAGCACAGTGCAGTGTCTGCTCTCTGAGTTTGACTGATTGAGTGGAAGAAATGAATAAAGGAATGAGTGGTAAATATCAACACAGCGGGACAGAAGGAAATACCTTCAGAAACATGGATATGCACCAATAGTTCAACGTTTTCATGGCTTAGTTTTAATCCCCTCTTCCACAGACCAGCCATGTAGATTCCACAGTCAGAAATGGCACAGTCTCTTCTGGAATTCTCTTTGACTCTTCATCACTTTCTGCAACAGGTTCAGTTGAATTTTTCTTTTAAGATTATTAAAAAAAATTTTTTTGCAAGCTTCCAACTTCCTACAACCCATCATTTCCAAAGCCATCGCGTTCTCTTATCTGCCGATTGCAGGAGGTTCCCAACCGTTTTATCCATGGTCACAAGCATTTTATCCATGCCTCTTAACTGTGTCTTGAACTCTATTGCTAGAGCAATGTGAACATTTTTTAAAATTTAACTGGGCACCAGTGGCTTATGTCTGAATTCCTAGCTACTTAGAAGGCTGAATTCTGAGAATTATGGTTCAAAGTCAGCCTGGGCAGGAAAAACAACTCCCTTATGTCTCAGCAATCCCACTCTTGGGCATTTACTCAAATGACCACAAGCAAGGGCATGCTAAAGCTACCATCACAACCATGTTCATTGCAGCACTATTTATCATAGCTAACGTATGAAACCAACCCAGATGCCCTTCCGAAGAAGAATGGATTAAGAAGATGTAGTATATGTATGTATGTGAGACTCTCATCTCCAATAAACCTCAGAAAAAGCTGGAAGTGGTGCTAAGAAGCTGAGGGACAATGCCTAGGCCAGAGTTCAAGCACCAGGAATGGCCAAACCAACAACAAAAACTAATCTGAAAAATAAAAATAGTAGGGAATTTTATCTTTCCCTTTGTCTTTGGGATGAAGTTACAAACCAGATTCAAAGTCTGGGTGGCATAGTGCTAAGGCATTGGGCCTCACTCACTCTTACCTGTGCAGTCCCACTTCCAGATTCTCAGTTTCCCTAATTCCTTCTCATTCCACAGACCACCCCACCATCAGCATCTTAAACAGTCCCCTCATACTCTCAGATAAGGCTTTCTGAACAAGGAGTATCCTTCCAGCTGAAATAGTTCCCTTTTTTCCTTCAGCACTGCTAAGCTTCAGGGTTGATTCCAGGTTACATTTGCTGTTGTCCAAGGCAACCTTCATGCCAGTGGTGCATTAATTATTAAACATCCTTTTTCACTGAACTGTTAGTCCCAGGAGCAAAAGGATTGTCTGTTTCATTTACTGTTGCATTTAGCTTTTGGCCTAGTATTTGACACCCGATAGAGTTTTGTTGAATGAAACTCAGAAAAAAAAATATATTAAAAAATCATACAAGTGAGAATAAGACCTAATTGTAACACTCCAAAAGCCAAGACAAGGTGAGAAGATTTGAGATCCCGTGGCTTGACTCCAGGCCTTCTCTGGGTCCCTTTCATAGCTGCTCTTTTATTGCTCCTAGTAGGAGAACTTGTCTCTGTTACCCTGTCTCTCATTCCTGCTACCTGAAGGCATAGAATAAACCTTATTTTTCTCTGTGTCCTAAACAACTAGCCCAGTGTCAACCAAAAAATAAGGCAAGTCACAGACACATGAGGCTAGGTTATGCTACATTAGAAAATCACATACAAATCTCAACACTTGTTGATGTCTTGCTCATCAAAATGCCCAATGCAGGCTGGGAAGGTGGCTCAGTGGTAGAGTGCTTGCCTTCCATGCATGATGCCCTGGGTTCATGCACCAAATAAGCAGAAAAGGCTGGGAGTAGTGCTGTCCCTCAAGTGGTAGAGCACTAGCCTTGAACTGAAGAGCTGGGGGACAGCACCCAGGCCCAGAGTTCAGACCCCACAACCAGCAAAAAAAAAAAAAAAAAAAAGAGCCCAATGCTCATGTAGCTGGTCTCAGAAAAAGGCACCTTCAACACCATGATCAGGCACTGGTGACAACTTCTATTATGTCAGTACATGTTTCCAAGCTCATGATGGCAGGAAAAAAACAGGCTTAGCAAAGAAAGAGCCCCTCTGGTGACCCTGGTCTCACACTTCATCTGCCAAAACATACTCAACCATGCTTCACACTGAGGAGATAGATAGATTGATAGTAGGATGCAGAAGACAAGCAAATCATAAACAGATGACAGATAGATGATAAATGGACAATGGATAGGCAGATAATAGGTAGATGATACATACTTGATAGAAAGATGATAGGTAATAATGGACAGATGATAAATAGATGTAGACAGATGATAGATAATAGATGATAGATGATAGACAGATGATAAATAGATGATAGGTAAATGATACATGGTGGTAGACAGATAATTGATAAATGATTGACAGATGATAGATAGTTGATAGACAGATGATAGATAATATAGAGACAACTGATAGATAATAGATGATAGACGATTGATAAATGATAGATGATATAGACAGTTGATAGATGATAGATAATAGAAAGATGATAGATGACAGATGGTGGTAGACAGATGACAGGTAATAGATGATAGATGATTGAAAGATGATAGATGGTATACAATGATAGACAGATGATAAATAAAAATGATAGTTAATAGAAGATAGAGATAGATGGTGATAATAGATAGATGATAGAAAATATCTATACCTTTATATCTGTTTATGTATTTGTATAGTTTCACTGAAAAACAGGAGGACATGACTATCAGCAAATAATACTGGCCCCAGTTCTGAGTAAAGAGATAATTCACCACGATAAAAACAGCAACAGAAGGTAGGAATTAGGAGGGGCCATTCCGGAGTAGTCCCAGAATGATGGCAAAGATGCCACCCTGATCCCAGCTTCCCTAGACCTCTAGTTCTGAGGTTTGCTCAGTTGCAGGAGGAAAGTCCTTCTAGCACTCTGTCTCACTAATTCCTTCAGCTCTTCTCTTCTAACGATCCTGCCCTTCCTTACCAGATTACTTTCATAGACCTATTTGCTTTAAATTCTCCATTTCAGTCTATTTACTGATTCTGTATTTCCAGCTCTGTATTCTCCATGTTGCACATTCCTTTGAACTTTGACCTTTAACCACACCTGTTTTATTTCTGTGTAGCCATCACTGCCCCATGATCCTTCCTCGACCTTTGACCCCACTCCATCTGATCCAGCTCAATCAGGATAATAGGTCAACACACACATTCTCTTGGACAAACTTTTAATTCTCTTTCTCATATCCTGAGTTCCTACCTACATGGGACGTGTTTGCCTAAACTACAATCTTGGATGGGTTTGTTTAACTCTTTATCTGCTTAAGGACAGAACTTGTGAGCAAGAAAAGCCAGGAAAATCAACCCCCATCAAATTACCCTGATTCCTCTTCACATTTGTGATCAGTAAGTTCTTCATACTGTCTTAGTGTTATCTTTGTGTTATCTTAGTGCTATCTTTCTCTGCTCCCTTCTCTTTCCCACTCACTCAGATTATTATTTTATAATTTCGTTGTTGTTGTTTTTTCTCTCAAACTCTCAACAACTCTTTCATATTCACTCCATTTCTGACTTCACTTCTCATTTGACAAAGAACAAAAATAAAAACAAAACAGGCATATTTGGAAGCAATGTTCATTACCCTCTCATCTGTATAAGCTCTGATTTACCATCGCTTCCTATTTGCTCTCTCTCTCTGCTGGCTCATGTGTGTCAAAATTTAGACAGCTGTTACCATGTTTCCTTCCCCTTCACGAATGGCCTATCTCCTCTACTTTTCTTCTCTGCAGTGTATGTCTAAACTTGCTGTTTTCAGTTTCTCCCCTTCAATTCTTATTTGAGCTCATGGGGGAAAAAAAATCAAAGATTTATTTACTTTTATTCTTTTCAATCATTTTTGCAAAAATCTCTTCTCACCAGGCTTAACAACAGCACCTGCTTATTAAGTTCAATAATCATTTCTCAGTCCTAATGTTTTGGGTTTTTGTTTTTTGCTTTTTGCCTTTCTAGCATTGTATGACACAGGGTCTTTCACTATCCTGTTTTGTTTGTTTTCCCCACCCTTTGAAAGGTTTCCTTTCTTCTTTTGTTGGATCATTCTGCATCTCCCCAACACCTGAATGTTGAGGAGCTTCAGGGCTCAGATCTTAAGCTACTTCTCTTTCTCATCTAGGTTTACACTCTGGTTGGTCTCATTCAGTCTTCTTGCTTTAAATGCCATCATATGCAGCTTAGAGTATGGTTCCATTCTGGATTCCTCGCCTAAACTCTCCTAAACATCGCTAACTTCCTACTTGACATTTCCACCTGAATGTTTAATAGGCATTTTAAATTAAACGTATGTCTAAAAATGAGCTCATGAGATTTCCCCCACCCCCAAAAGTGCTTTATTAGTGGCAATTCCATCCTTCTAGTTACCTAGCTGTAATCCAAATTTCTCTTGCTCATTTCCCACTTATGGCACCTCCCACTTCTTTTTTTTTTTCAAATCCTGTATGTCCTGCTTTCAAAAATACTTCCAAAACCATTCAGTCAGACACTGGTGGCTTGTGCTTGTGATCTTAGCTACCAGCAGACTGAGATTTGAGGGCTGAAATTCAAAGCCAAGCTGAACAGTAAAGTTCATGAGACTCTTATCTTTAAACAAAAAAAAGCCAGAAGTGAAGTTGTGACTCAAGTGGTAGAGAATCAGCTTTATACACACACAAAAAAGCCAAGTGATACAGTACCCAGGCCTTGAGTTCAAGTCCAGTACCAGCACACATAATCCACATTCTCTCTCTCACTCTCTACACACACACACACACACACACACACACACACACACACACACACACACACACACGCACACGCACACACACACATTCAGAATTGGCGACAGTGTTATTTGCTGATAGCCATGTCCCCTTGTTTTCAATAAAAGTGTACAAATAATATATATATATATATATATACACATATAGAGATAATAGATAATATATAGATAATCTACCTATTTAGTAATATAGATAGAGATATAGAGGTATAGATAGATATAGATAGATGTAGATATAGATAGATCTAGATCTATCTCTCTACCTAGATCTATCTATATTACTTTTTGCTAAATCCATTGCTATGGTTCTGATCCAAGCCACTATTGGTGAATGCTTGAGTTATTATTATAGTTTCCTAATTGGTCTTTCAATTTCTGTGCTTGGCCCTTTTAGCCCTATTTATCCAATATCCCAATCTGACCATTTTCATACAGCCCTCCCTCCTCCATGATTTCCTATTTTAATCAAAATATACTTCAAGCTTTTACCATGATTTACACACATTTATTGGCTGGACTGCATTTCCCCACTGAGCTTTCATCCAAACTGTCTCCCCTTTCCTTCTCTCCTGGTCAGCCATGTTCATTTCCTTGCTATGATCAACACTCCAGGTATGCGGTTCCCCACCCAGGCCCTTTTGCTCAGTCCTTGCTGCCTGGCATATTCTGTCCTAGATCATCATAACTAGTGCCTTCAATTTTATTTTATTTATGTATTTGGGGGTGGGGACTTGAGGAGGAGTCACAGAAAAGATGGCAGTGACAGTCAAGTCTTCTCAGCCATTTGATCTAACGCTTCACAGGGTTCTTAAAACTTTTTTTCCCTTACTGTGAGGTAATTTTGATCTTTAATGCATGTCATTACCTAACATCCCCTAGACTATATCTATTAATCTTATTTCTTACCTCCTCTGTCAGAATATAAGTTCTACAAAGGCAGGCTTATTTGCTCTGCTGTCATTGTTTAAAAAAAAAAAAAAAACAGCTGTTAAGACCGAGTCTGGGAGGTGGGCACCTATAGCTCACACCTGTAATCCTAGCTACTCAGGAGCTGGAGATTGGAAGATCTTGATCCAAAGCTAGCCTGGGCAGACCAATCAGAGAGATTCTTACCAGGAAAAAAGCCAGAAAGTGGAAGTATGGTTTAAGTGGTAGAGTGACAGACGAGCAGAAAAGCCAAGCAAGAACATGAGACCCGAGTTCAAACCCCATTATCAACACACAAAATCCAAAGCAGGGCCTTGCATAAACGAGACAATCAATACATATTTATTATATGAATAAACTCTTCTCAGAAATATCACTTTGGCTGTGCCACCACTGGCTGCAGATCAGAAGGACAGGTTGGCCAACTCTGTCCTAGGAATCTAAGAATTTGGTCTCCATTCTCTTCTCACTTCTCTTCACTTGCCCTTTTGTAAATCACTTCCATGCTGCTGATCTGGATTGGATGATTTCCTGCGTTCCATTCAGCTTAAGAGGTAATTTATTGAATGGTTTTAATTAGCTGGAGTTGTGAGTTGGGAAATGCCCAGTATTCTCAGCCTACGATTTATAGTAGGCACACTAGAAATTCATTGGAATGTGAATACCTGGTTTGTTTCATAGATGGCCACATGCTAGACCAACTGAAAAATCACAGGCTATCTTATAAAGCATTCTATTATTAATTATTATTATTATTTTAAAATTGTTATTATAAAGGTGTTGTACAGAGGAGTTCCAGTTATATAAGTCAGGTAGTGAGTACATTTCTTTTTGGACAATAGCACCCCTTCCCTTACTATCTCCCAGTTTTCCCTCCTGTCCCTACCCACGAGTTGTAAATTCATTTTCAACATCGTGTCCAGTGAGTGCCATATGCTGACTCAAGAAGGAAACACAAGGGAGCACTTACTTGTTTCTCTATTCACCACAGAATACTGTTTACTTGCAAGTCTTTCATTGATCACCTCAAAAGATCTTGGCTAGTTTTATTCCCTGGGTGAAGGAGGGGCACTCAGTGAAAACACTTGTGGCAGGCTGGTCTCATAGCACTGAGCAAGGGTTGACTGATGGTAATGCTTAAATGTTAAGTGGACTGGATCACAATAAATTCTTATTGACCTTCAACTAACCATTCTGAGCCTCTATTTCTCATGCCAATCTCTCTCTCTCTCTCTCTCTCTCTCTCTGGTTTTTCTATCAATCTTCAATCCCTGTTGGTTGACATTATATTTCAAATGTCTTCAGACTCTCCATTCTGGCCAATCTCTTCTAGATTGTTTTCTCTTTTTCCATTCTGAATGTATTAATGCTACTTTATTCCTTTGTTTTCTCTTGCCTTTAGGCTGAACTCCAACAGCTTAAAGAAAGACTACATAGTCTGTTGTTTTGTTTTGTTCTGCTTTGTCCTGGTTCTTAGGCTTGAACTCAGGGCTTAGGTGTTGCCCCTGAGCTGTTTTGTCCTAGGCTAAAACTCTACTATTTGAGCTAAAACTCTACTATTTGGGCCACAACTCCACTTAGGACTTTTGGGTGGTTCATTGGAGATAAGAGGCTCACAGACTCGCCTGCCAGGGCTGGCTTTGAACTGTGATACACAGATCTAGCCTCCTGAGTGTCTAGGATTAGAGGCATGAGCTATTGGTGCCTAGCTTGAAATGCTTCTTATAAAAAAGTCTATGTGATTTCTTAACAAGGCCTAGAAAAAGCTGCTCTCTTTTTCATTTTTTTAAGAACATTTCCTCTCAAGAGATGACAATATTGCTGTTTTGAAATCTTGAACTCTTAATAGGGTACATTAGCCTGTCATTTCCACCTTTCTGACCAAAGGGATTTGGGGGTCCTTTGGTATTTAAAAGCCCTTCAATCTATGCATTGAGTTTCAATATAATTGTGTCATGTTTTGGGAAAAACCTTGGAGAAAACTGTCTCTTGTTATACACTCTCATTGACCTTTATTTAAATTCTATAAAAATCATCACAAACACAATTCAATACTTCCTTCTGTAATCCTTTACTTATGAGATGGCAAGCTCTAGGAAGCCAAGAGTCCATTTGCTGTTTTACCTGTATGTATTCAATGCCTGACACCAGGATAACAGGAGAATGCCACTACTGCTGGCATGTGGTGGTTGTGAGAGTTCAGTGAGTAATGTTCACAATGGCACATGCTAAGTATTCCATGGATAAAAACGAATCCTTCCTTCTTTCCCTTCCTCTCGTTCTTCTTTCTTTCCTTCCTTCCTTTCCTTCTTCTTCCTTCCCTTTCCTTTCATTTCTTCCTTCCTTCTCTCCCTTCTTTCTCTCTCTCCTTCCTGCTTGCCTGCCTTCTTTCTTTCCTTTTCTTTCTTTTCTTCTTTCTTTCTTTGCCAGTCCTGGAGCTTGGACTCAGGGTTTAGGAGCTATCACTGAGCTTTTCTGCTCAAGGCTAGCATTCTATCACTTGAGTCACAGCTTTCTATTTATTTACGTATTTTTGTGCTTAATTGGAGATGAGAGTTTCACAGAGTTTTGAGCCCAGGATAGCTTCAAACGGTGATCCTCAGATCCACAGAGTAGCTGAGATTACAGATATGAGCCACCAGTGTCAGGCATATTTTTTGTATTTCAAGTATAATACTGGTAGCTAAAAACCAAAGGCTATGAAGAAAAGCCATTCAGGAGAAAGGAATTGGGAGCCAACCTGAGGCTTTGGTGCTGTGGTCTTAGCCAGGCTGCTTGTATTCTCGATCATCCCATTAGCATGCTTGATTTCATCTCACTTCTAGGATTCCCAGCACACATCCCACTGATTATTTTTTTGAGGCAAATCCTACATGTTATTGTTTCATCCACATATATTTGTATTTCTATAAAGGCCTTGTGTTAAAAAAACAATCACAGCATCATTATCACACATAAAAGTGAACCACTTTTAAATATGAAATATGCTAGCAGACCTAAATATCCTGATTCTCAAGTTCAATTTATTTATACAAATTTCTGTCCCAGTAAGCTCAATCTTGAGTCACATCGGATGTGTCTATTGAATCTTTTAAGATCTACAGGTTGAGTTTTTTCTGTTTGCTTTTGTTTGTTTGTTTGTTGTTTGTCAGTACTCTAGGCCTCACATTCTCTCTTGGCTTTTTCTTTCTTTCTTTCTTTTTTTTTTATTGTGAAAATACCATACAGAGGGGTTACAATTACATGGGCAAGGTAATGAGTACATTTGTTATCACGCATTCTTGCCTCCTCCTTTGTTTCCCCTTCCCATTCCTTCCATCTTCCCCCCCCCCACACAAAGTTGTAAAGTTCGTTTTTTGACATAATGACTTGTACATTTCATTGTTGCAATGGGTCTACCTGTATCCCTAAACAATTTGTTTTTGCCCTTCCCCCTCCAAAATTATACCAATATCAAATACAATGAAAACTGTTATACCATGGGGGAAGGACATACAAAGCAACAAAGAAATCATCTTATAAATATGTTAGAAACAATAGCAAGAGAGAAAAAACACTTAAGTCCTTATCTTGGGGGTTCATTTCGCCTAACATCAATTTATCTGACTGATTTTGCTTGTCTCAGACATATACTAGTTATTGCAAATAAGGGAAACCATGGGACCTATGTTACTTTGGGCCTGGCTTACTTCACTTCATATAATTTTTTCCAAGTCTTTCTATTTCCTGACAAATGTGGCAATGTCATTCTTTCTGATGGAGGCTTTTTCACTGAAGGCTGGCACTCTACTGCTTGAACCACTCACCCACTTCCAGCTTTTTGCTGATTAATTGGAGATGAGTCTTTCTGCTGGGTTTGGTTTCAAACTGAGCTCTTCAGATCTCAGCCTCCTGAGTTACTAGGATTTCAGGCATGAGCCTCTGGTGCCTGGCTTCTACTGGGCTTAATTCCGATGTTTAAATTTTTCCCATGCAGGGATTGGAGGCATGTCTCAGTAGCATTTCTCACTAGCCAATGAGAGAAAGCATCAAGTACTGACTTTGCATCTCAATCTCAGACAAAAAAGAAAAAGAAACAAAAAATTTCCCATGTAATTTATTGACTGACATGGTAAGTTATTCTGAAGTTATTTTGCTGGTGGTATCTCTATGTCTATTTCTCTTCAAGTTTTTATTTTTCATGTTTTTCTTCCCATCTGATAGTTCTTTCAGTAAATAAATATGTTCAATATATCTCAACCCCACTCCCCAAATGAAAGCAGTACAAAGCATACTCAAGATAAACCAGTTTTTGTCCACATGCATGAAGGCAGCTATATGAATGTGTAGGTACAGTGATACAGACAGAAATGATCATAGAAGCATGGTAGGAGCTGGTTCAGCAGGTAGATGTGCTGTGGACTTGAACTTTCTTATCTTAATAGCTAAGCTTTCCTATTTCAAGTATGTATGCATACCATCTTCAAGTACGGCTAGTTTCTGAAGTCATAGGACAAGTGTCTTAACAATACTATTACAGTTGCCTTCTAGTA
Source organism: Dipodomys spectabilis (assembly GCF_019054845.1). Lineage (NCBI taxonomy): Eukaryota > Metazoa > Chordata > Mammalia > Rodentia > Heteromyidae > Dipodomys > Dipodomys spectabilis. The sequence continues at coordinate 3,139,787 of NW_024870832.1, forward strand.
CATGAGATTCTTGAATGCATGAGAGTCACTGATTTTACATCTTTTCATTAATTCAACACAATCTTTTTAAGTATTTGCTAAATAATGAGACACTGATGTAAAGAAATGAGCTGTAGTCAAGCCTCTGATGCTTATAATCCTAGCTACTCAGGAGAATGAGATAGGAGAATCACAGTTCAAACCGAGCCTGGGAAGACAAACCTAGGAGAAAAGCCAGAGCTAGAGGCATTTGGCTCAAGTGGTAGAGTGCTAGCTGTGAGTGAAAAAGCTAAGCAAGAGCCTAAGGTTCTGAGTTCAAGTCCAATTACTAGCATAACAAAATGAAAAACAAAATGATATGGGTTTTCTAGGAAACTGTCATAAAGTTACCCAAGTAATCTCTTCAGTGTTAGTTATTACTAATCAACTGCAGAAAAAAAATTCTAAATGCCATGTTAGAACCCAATGACCTTCTTGATCTGACCTTCATGCCTCTCACTTGGGCACAACATTTCCAGTCCACCTAGAAAACCATCTTTTTTTCATCTGTGTGACTCATTTCAGTCTTCCCAAGGCCTCTATGGCACTGAGGTTTTGCTTATGTTGATCCATGAGCTACTTACTCTTCTCAGAAACCCTCCTGCCCTTGGTTTCCATGACAACATATGTCTCTTGTGCTCTTCTGGTTCCTGGTACTTCTCTCCCTTGGTTTCCTTTGATACATCTTTTCTCTCTTAGCCCTCCGCATTTCATCATGTCCAAGGCTGTGTCTCTCTTGACTCTGCATCCTTCTGCGGAAAACCTGGTCAATGCATGGCTAAAGCTATTCATTCTACCCAAGAATCTGAGATTGGCCTTGACTTTTGACTCTGAATTCCCAGACAAGTTTGACTGTGGACAAATTGCCACAAAAATACTAATCACCAGATCTAAAAGATGTCTCATTTTCCTTAGCAATCCTCCCCCCAGTCCCTTGCACACATTGCACATATAACACACACACACACACACATATCTGCAAACACTCTGAATCGTTTCACTTTCTACTTCTGTTTTTATTTCTATAATCCTACAATGTTAAGCCCTGAACTTTTGCACAACTCTATACAGCCAGCAACTTAAAAATGTTCCTCTACCTTGCTCAAACTTGTCCAACCATACAACTCTTTTCTTATATTAACAAACAATTCCTATGAACATTTCAACCACATAAGAAAGATCTAAAGTGAGTGAGGAGGGTTGGGATGGGTGAGAATGTTGAAAGGGGTGACATTGATCAAGATACATTGCATTCATAAACAGCTTTGTTAAATGCCAACTCCTTTGTACAAGTAAAGATAATAAAAGAAAAAAATCTAAAATGATCGTCACCAAAATTTCTACTGGGTTAGATTCAGAGATTTTATTTTTGTCAGTTGTGGTGCTTGAACTCTGGGCCTTGGTGCTGTCCCTAAACTCTTCAGCTCAAGGCTAGCGCTCTACTACTTAAGCTAAGCACCACTTCTCATTTTCTGGTGGTTTACTGGAGATAAGAATATCATGGACTTTCCTGCCTGGGCTGGCTTTGAACTGTGATGCTCAGATCTCAGCCTCGTGAGTAGCTAGGATTACAGGCATGAGCTATCAATGGCCGGCTCAGAGATATTTTTTTTTCTAAGATATAAAATGTTCCAGTTGCTTCTGAACAACACTGCCATTTTATTCCCATGCCCCATCCCTAATTTTCAACCTGAAGTTGGTTTACATTTTGTGTTTTTTCTTTCCTGCGCAATGTAATGAAATATATGTAAATCAAGGAATTTATTAGGCTTGGAGAATTTTTTTTAGAAAAAAAATATGTCCATGAAAAGAAGTATATTTATAATCTGCTATGTGGGTTTAGATGTGTGTGGTATTTATATAATCCTACTACAAATAATGTACTTGGGGAGACGGGAGGTGATGAGTGGTAGAGAAGTTGTATAAAAATGAAAAATTCTCAATTAACACTTCGTTCTTACACCCACTTCTGTTGCCCTAATTCTGGAATCCCCCCCAGTGGGTTGTAACAGCAAGGACTCCCTAACTTGCACCAGGTTGGGTCTGTCGGATTGTTTCTCAGTGGTACAGCATGGTGGCCTTGCATGACTTTCTGAATTATTTGCCCTCTGCCCTCTGGCATCCCGCCAGAGCATCTCCTTGGATGCCATCATCCTTGGCATTTGGCCATTTTGTTCTAAAACGCCACACGTTGTAAACTGAGCCTCACTTGTGCCCTCTTTCTTGGATGACAGTAGCAGACTTTCTCTACCCATCCTTCAAAAACCAGGACAATCAAGTGTTCTCAAACATTGACCTATGAGCAATGGAATGGGTGGCAGCCGTGCTGCCCAGAGCTGAATGCAAAGCAATGAGGAGTGGGTAGAGGAGGTGGTGGCAACCATGACCCAAATTGTTAGCCCAGACAAAAGGTAGTAGAGCAATGACTGCTTTTATTTCCAGCTACCTCTACAACTTCAACTCATCCAGGAAGACACAACAAAGTGATTGGTGGGATCTGTGCAATATAGAGGTAGTGATGGGGAACCGCAATACTCACTGCAGGCATAGGTAGTCTATGAATCAGGAAGAACCAGAGACTCAACCCATTAGTGTAAAGTCTGTGGCTGAGGCTCAGATGGCTGCTTAAATGGCCACGTGGACACTGGTGGCTCCTCCAACACACAGATTGTTACTAAACACTCAAGGCCAAATGACATCATGAAGCAAAGCAGTAAGGTGAAGATGGAAATTTAAGCTCAGAATGACTTCCAAGTCAATAGATATGTGAGTACTGGAGCTGTTTTAAAGGGTTCTTCTGTTCCTTCATTGGCTGCATTTAATATGTAACTGTGGGGTTTTCAGACTGGTTACCAGCCCTCTACCTCACACACTAGAAAAATACACAAAAGCACATTGCAATCTGGATACCAATGGCTCATGCCTCTATTCCTAGCTACATAGGAAGCTGAGATCCATCATGGGAAAGTTCATGAGACTTCATCTCCAAAATAGCCATCCAAAAGCCAGGTTGGATACAGAAATGGAGGGATAAAGCCATGGTACTCAATGGACACTGTGTGGAAAAGGAAGTTTATAACTTGTGTGTAGGGATGGGAGGGAAAAACTGGGAGATGGTGAGGGAAGGGATGATATGGTCCAGAAAGAAATGTACTCATTACCTGACTTATATAACTTACAACCCCTCTGTACATCACCTTTATAATAACATTTTTTTAAATCTCTCTGCCTAACATCCCCAAGGAGATACAATAAAACAAGATACATCACTATTGCTAGCCAATTACTGAGCTAACCCAGAAACTTCCATTATGTATGCACTCTGTACATCTACATCTGAGATATGGGTTTATATGGAAATTCTTGGTATTCCTCAAATTTCACCCTCCCACCACACCCACTCCCATGAAGATTAAATCTCAGGGGCTGAGTTTTGCTTTATGTAAACGCTACATTTGAGGGGAATTCAAGAGCAAAAAAACACGTGGTGAGAATGTACTGATTGGGGAAAAGAAAGAATGGCTTAAAACCTCTTAGGAAAATTCCAACAGTAATGGGTATGGCAAAACTCAGTGACAGGCAAGAATGGGAAAGTAGACGCACGGGAAGAAGTGTTACGGATTTGAAGTACTGTTAACAGCAGTTAACCTGTGAGTATTTTCTGTGTGTGGGACACGGTTACAGTGTGGACTCTCAGAGCAACTTGTGAGGAATAAGATAACATCCTCATTATTCTGTAGACAAAGTCTATTTATTTTCAGCTGGTCACTGGTGACTCATGCCTGTAATCCCAGCCACTCAGAAGGCTGAATTCTAAAGATTGTGGTTTGCAGGGAGCAGGTGGCTCATTCCTGTAATTTTAGCTACTCTAGAAGCTGAGATCTGAGGATCATGTGTGTGTGTGTGTGTGTGTGTGTGTGTGTGTGTGTGTGTGTGTGTGTGTGTGTGTGTGTACTGGTACTAAGGCCTGAACTCAGGGCCTGATGCCTATTCTTTAGCATTTTTGTTCAAAGCTAGAGCTCTACCACTTCAGCTACGCCTCCACCTCTGGCTTTTTGGTTGTTAATTGAAACATTTCATGGACTCTCCTGTCCATTTTGGCTTTGAACTATGATCCTCAGATCTCAGCCTCCTGAGTAGCTAGGATTATAGGTGTGAGCCACTGGTGCCTAGCTAAACTTTGAAGCCCCCAAGTTTCTTTCTTTCTCTCCCCCCTCCTCTCTCTCTCTCTCTCTCTCTCTCTCTCTCTCTCTCTCTCTCTCTCTCTCTCTCTCTTCCTTTCTGTTCTTTCTTTCTTTCTTGTTTTTTGTTAGTCTTAGGGCTTGAACTCAGGGCCTCCTGGATGCTATTTCTGAGCTTTGTTATTCAAGGCTAGCACTCTACCACTATGAGCCACAGCTCCACTTCCTGTGTTTCTGATGGTTCAGCCGAGATAGGAATCTCATGTTACTTTCCTGCCTGGGCTGGCTTTGAACTATGATCCTCAGATCTCAGCCTCCTGAGGATTACAGGTGTGAGCCACCACTGCCTGGCTTGCCCCTAAGAGTCTTTAAAGCTTTCTATTGCCTTCACATGTTGATCATATGGGCCTTATTGTCTTTCATCAAGTGTGGCTCCTTGAGATTGAATGCAGACAAACAAGTTCTTTGTCTTCATATTCTCTGTAGAGAATAGAGACTAGAAACTGCATATCGCATCCCAAGTGACCAGTTCAGGAATGACCCAAATAAAATGCCAATAAATTGTGACATCCATTAAAGGTCAACTGCTTATAAGACATGGAACCAAACACTACACATGCGATGTTTCATTTTGATGCTCACAAGGATTCCTTCTGAGTTTTATTTTCCTGATTTTATGGAGTGGGGAAAAAGAGGTTCAGGGAGTCAAAGAGACTTTGTTGGAGGTTATACAGCAAATAAGGCTTGGGACTAGTTTGTCCAGTTCTCAGCATACACTGTACGAAAAATTAACAATCTTGATATTCACTTTTTGGCAAGTTTGGCTTTGCTGCTAGGCTAACAACTGGGCCACATTCACTATGTTCAAGAACAGAAGCCATAGGCTCATCTCCATTCTACATGGTGTTCTCTTACTAGTTCTTATTTCAAAGCTCATTGCCCCTTCCGGACATCCTCCTTCCAAGTCCAGCTTCCTGTTGAACGCTTGCCTTTGGCTCTCTGAATGAAAGCTTGCTCACTTTTCAGACCCACCCCCCTGCTCTGACTGACAAATCCTAAGGCCAATAAACTCTCTCTTCTTGGGTTCTCAGATTCCCCCCCCCCCCCCATTCCATCCCTTCGAACACACATACACACGCACACACACACACACACACACACACACACACACAGAGCCTTTGGCTTGAATTGTCTCCTAGGGTTCGTCTGGACTTACTGATTTCCCTACAAAAAGCAGATTTTCTCCTAAAGGAAGCAGATATCCATTATAGAGGCTGGCTGGCTTTCACGAAGATCAGAGACTACAAATACAAGGACAGGGTGGTCATCTTGAAGAGAGACAGAAAAAGCTGAATTGGGGCAGGGAAGAGGCTGGCAAACTCAGTCTTGTACAGAGAAGGCCCTAAGTTAGGAAGAATGAGGCTACTCCATCTCTTTGGAGCACGCCAGAAGAGCATCTTCATCATCATCCCATCACATCTGGCAGATGTTCTGGAGGTCTGTGTGCATCCTACAGTTTTGCATGTTGTCTGGGACCTCATCTTCTATCATTCAAGTCTTCATAGCTGTCCAAGATGCCTTCTTTTCTTCTTCTGGGAGAGGAAAGGCCTCCTCTTGATGGCTGGGCTCTTCTTGCTCTGTTGGGGTGGGGGGTGGAGGGGAGGCACTAGGGCTTGAACTTAAAACCTAGATGTCCTCCCTTCCCTTTTTTCACTCAAGGCTAGCACTCTGCCACTGGAGCTACAGCTCTACTTGGAACTTTTTGATGGTTATTTGGAGTTAAGAATCTCGCAGGCTTTTTGCTGCTCAGACTGGATTCAAATCAATTCTTAGATCTCAGCCACCATTTGTAGCGAGGACAAATAGGTATAAGCCACTGGCGCCCAGCATCCTGGCATCATTCAGAAATAGTTCAGGTCCCTCTTACCTTGCTGGACCCCTGGAAGCCTGGATGTGAAGACCCTCTCATGAGAAACTCGCTTTACCTTTGCCTCTCAAATACCACTGTCTCACAAATCAAGATGGATGAAACCCCTCTTCTCTTTCTCCATGGCTGCTCAACTGCTGCACTGAGTCTTGTAGCCGGAGAGAACTGGTAGTCTGTATCCCCAGCCAGCCCTCTGAGGTCCTCATTTCCAGGGCTTTTGCTCCTGGGCCCAGTGATTTTTGGTTCCTTTGGTCTGATGACAGCCTTCTAGCCATAGGCCTGCTGTCATGGGGCCTTCCTCTGGGAAAGCTAGCTTTAGGGCTTTCAGAAGCTGAAATGGAGTCAGTGAAGAGGCCTTTGGGATAGCAAAGCAGGAAGTCTCTTCAGCATTTGAAGGTTAAAAAGAAGTGATGAGAGGTGGGGGGAGGTTTTGTTCTACTGGAAATTAGGAGCTGGGAATCCATAGGGAGGAGAAAGCATTCCATGACACAAGGATCCCCCTCCTTGTGGTTGAGAGTGAGTTCAACTCACCTGAAAGTCAACTCATGATCTATCTCTCATCCTACCCTACCTTTCCTCCTTCCCCAAGACTCTCCACTCCTGAGTGGCTGTGTCCAGCCCCATGACTCGATTACAGATAAATCGGAGAGGTGCAGCTCTGTAAGGGAACAGAACGAACTTCATGACAGGGAAAGGGGCAGGACTCTGTGAGCTACCTTATGGAAGACAGTAAAGTGCTAGTGTCTGATACCTAGGTGGGTTCATATCCTGCACTATAGATTTAACTGCCTCTACATCACCAGCTGCCAAAAGCTACAGCAGGAAACTGGAGGAGATAGTACACATTCACAGCAGATGGAGGTAAAGCCTCTGGGACTGGGCCTGGGAAGGTGGCTCAGTGGTAGAGTGCTTACCTTGCATGCAATGAGGCCCTGGGTTCAATTTCTTAACACCATATACACAGAAAAAGCCGGAAGTGGCGCTATGGCTCAAGTGGTAGAGCACTAGCCTTGAGCTGAAAAGCTCAGGGACAGTACCCAGGCCCAGAGTTCAAGCTCCACGACCAGCAAAACAAAACAAAAACAACAACAACAAAAACCCACTCCGGGACTGCCTTCTTGCTTTTTGTCTCCTAGCTGTATACTACTGCTCTCATTTCTCATTTTTGCCTATCTTCAGAGTTTGCAATGCCCTGGGAGTATTCCTATTCCAAGACAGCTGTATGATGGTCAAAGATAGGGTTCAGACTCACCCATTCTGGCAGTACCCCAGCCACTGGAAGCTGTCCCAATTCGTGGATAGTTCTGGAGGATCCAGGCTAGCATGGTGTGCTCTGGTTTGCCTATGGAGAGGTAGGACTTGTAGAAACTCATGGGTGTATTTACTTTCCAGGTCCAAGGCAGGCACTTGTACTTTGCAGTGAGCAAACATAGTCATTGCTGGTGTCCCAGATGCCACTGACCATCTGAAGGACTTTCCTGTCTATTTTTATTTCCTTGAGCCAAAGACCCATGCAGTGTTTGCTCTGCACCAACTACTGAATCTTCCAGTGTCAAAAAAAAAAAAAAGGATACTAGAGATCATTCCTGCTTTCCTCCCATGGAAAGAAGTTGTACACCTTACTTTGATTGCTCATTTCCATCTCTGGGTTGTGTTTATGTTGTTATGTTTATTCATATTTAGGCAGAAATGCTGTACACAAATAATGGCTGCCATGTTATAACTGAGTAGTAGTTAGTTTTCTGAGTAAGCCCACCATAGCCACGTTGGCATTATTATAGTTAAAATACTATGACATTCCTTTTTTTTTTTTTTTTTGATGGTTGTAGGGCTTGAACTCTGGGCCTGGGCACTGTCCCTGAGCCTCTCTGTATTCAAGGCTAACACTCTACCACTTGAGCCACAGCACCACTTCTGGCTTTTTCTATTTGTGATACTGAGGAATGGAACCCAGGGCTTCATGTATGCTAGACAAGCACTCTACCACACAGCCACATTCCCAGCCCCCTATTATTTTTTTTTTTTTTTACAAAATGGATAGTATTATAGAATGCAATTTTATTTTCCTGAGAAACATATAATTCAAGCTAGGCATTGTTGGCTCATACCTATAAGAATAGCTACTGAAATCAGAAGGATTGTGGTTCAAGGTCAGTCTGGGGGGGAAAAAAAACCACTCATCTCAAGCAATAACTAGATGAAGTGTTGTGAACCTAGCTGAGGTAGGAAGCATAAGTAGGAGGATTGTGGTCCAGAAAGTGAGATCCTGTCTCCAAATAAGACCAAAGCAAAAGGGTCTGGAGGAATGACTCAAGCTGTAGAGTGTGTGTCTAGAAAGCTTAAAGTCCTAAGACCAAACCCCAGTACTATCCCAAAACAATCTTACAATTATGTTGATACGGTTACATTAAGTTCTTGGCATCACTGGCCTTGCCTGCGAGCCTGAGCTCAAAGGTTGGAAGCAAGGCTGGGGAGAGAGTGGAGTAGCTGCTCTTGCAGATCCGCCAAAGAGGAGAACTAGTGAGAATCAGAAAACTGGCATTAATGAGTAGGAGTAAATGATCTGGTTATGACCTATTTCCACCTCTTATAAATTGTGTCGTGTTAGACGAGTGCTTCAGCTTTCTGAGTTAGTTTCTTTTTTTTTTTTTGCTGGTCATGGGGCCTGAACTCTGGGTCTTCAGCTCAAGGCTAGCGCTCTACCACTGGAGCCACAGCGCCACTTCCAGCTTCTTCTGTTTATGTGGTGCTGAGGAATCGAACCCAGGGCCTCATGCTTGCAAGGCAAGCACTCTACCACTGAGCTACCTTCCCAGCCCCTTTCTGAGTTAGTTTCTGCACCCATTATAAGAGGAGAGTTAGTGATACTACTTCCATGGGGTTTTCTGGAAAATTACGTAGGTATAAGACTTGTGTCACCCAGAGACCAATAATGAATGTCTTTGACAAGCTGATAGAACAAGGTGTGTCTTACCTGTAACGTACATGTCATATAATGGATGCACTTAGTTCAATCACAGGCAGTGGTGACGTGATGGTGCTGTAATCTTTGATTTCTCTGGAAGTGCTAATCCCCTCCCAGCCATCCTGCCCCTCTCCACATATTCTGTGGCACAAGAACAAAGAACATTCTAAGAATAGGAATGATGGCAGAGTGGGTGACCAGCTTAGAACATGCAGATACTACCTCAGGTCCCTGAGGGTGGGATTCTACCTTAGCAATAACTTGATGGAAGGAAGGGGAAGGATGAGCATAAGGAACTGAGAGAAGGCTTTGTCCAAAGGGCCCAGAGCAAGGAAAGGAAGGATACAAATTAAAGAGTAGAGATGAGGAGAGGGAACTCTTACGGGGGGGGGGGGGGAAGATGGGGGGGCCAGGAGGGAGGAGGGGGGGGTCCTATGTATTCCCTATTCCCTACTCTTACTTGTGATTACCATCACATTTTCTCTATTTCTGTCTATCAGGTAGCCCAGAGCAACTGGGCTACTATTTCTTCTTTTATTATTTTTGTGTCAGTTTTGGGGCTTGAACTCAGGACCTGGGCACTGTCCCTGGGCTCTTTTACTCAAGGCTAGCACTCTACCACTTTGAGCCACAGCACCACTTCTGGTTTTCTGATGGCCAGTTGGAGATAAGAGTCTTTTGGGAAATTTCCAGTCCAGGCTGTCTTCAAACCATGACCCTCAGATCTCAGCCTTCTGAGTTGCTGTGATTACGGTCATGAGCCACTGGGATTATGGGCATGAACCACTGGAGTCTAGCTGGCCTACCATTTCTGTTACACTGAAATATAGCATCTCAGAAATCTTTAGTGAAAAATTTGCCACCTGAACTACGAACCACATTGCCAGTCATATTTTCCAAGGACTCCAATCTGCCTCTTCTAAAAGGTGGATGTAAATTGGGCCTCATCACCTGTACTCTTATGGAGCAAGGTTTTGATAGCCATTATTTTAAATGAGCTTTGTCTTACTGAGACAAGGCAGGACCAACCCTGTTTGTGCAGTCAAGTTTTAAATCCAATCTGCCATTTATCTGGCCGAGTGGCCCAGAGTAACTGATGTAATCTTTCCAAGATGCTATTTGATTTGCATGTCAACAATGTTAGACTTTTAAGATCTTGCAATCTTTTTCTTTCTACCTCTCACATTCTCTCTGCTTTTCTTCCTTCTAGATGAGATGTCAGTCTTCTATTCGTTTATGCTGTCTCATACTTTACTGCTTGGGCTGGCTTTGAACCGCAATCCTTAGACCTCAGCCTCCTGAGTAGCTGGGGTTACAGGTATGAGCCACCAGCATCTAGCTTAGATTTTTTTTTCTTTTGTAGGGAATTGATCTTGCCCTAGGGTGCTTTCTAGAACTTGCACTGCTCCCTAATTACCAAGAAGGACATTATGAAAATGCTGTCATTTGTATGAGAGGAGGAGAGAGGAGGGAAGACCCAAAGAAGAAAGGAGAGAGGGGGAGAGAAAGAGAGAGAGAGAGAGAGATCAGAACACACCCAAGGAATGTAATTACCCACCCTGGAGTTCTGCCAGGTTTAACAGCTCTCTCTCTCTCTCTCTCTCTCTCTCTCTCTCTCTCTCTCTCACACACACACACACACACACACACACACACAGAATTTGCAGAGTATTTTGGGAGCTTTCTGTATGAATTGTGCTATGACGCATGGCAAATATTATCTTTTTTTTAAGCCTCCTTGAAATTAGGGCCCTTTAAAAGCCACAGAGACTCTCTGTCAGATTGCATTTTCCCCAATTTGTTAGCTGTGATCTGTTCTCGGGTCATAAATTTGATGGGGTCCTCCCCTCCCCTGAGCCTTTAATTATTTACCACTAGAAGCACAGAATGTTCAAGCCCAAAGAAACTCTCCATCCTACATGTGCAGGTCCCAGCCTGTGGAGATGAGGAGCTATGGTCTCTTGCTTCAGGTAATAAGAACAGGAAGAGAGCTCTGTTGCTCTAGACATGTTCCTGTCCCGTTTTCTTCTCATTCTAGGTCCCTACTAGCCAGAGGAGGTACAGGATGCTAGAACTGGCCGGTTCAGACAAGAAATGAACTGGATTCCCAGACTTATATTGGACAGAAGGTTAGACTACGGTCTGCTGGCTCTCTATGGCTAGTGGGGTCAAATTAAGACCAGAGAAATCTTCAGATCTTACCCCATTGCTTCTGTCTGACTCTGGCCAAAAGGTAGGCCTAATATTCAACATAAAATCCATAAAAAAATTAAAACCCATGAAAAATGAAATCTCAAGCTCTACCACCCTGGATCTACATGTTTGTTTCTGCTTCTGAGGCTTGAATTCAGGGCTTAAGGGCTGTGCCTGAGCTCTTCTGCTCAAGGCTAGAACTCTATCACTTTGAGCCATGGTGCCACTTCTGGTTTTCTAGTGGTTCATTGGTGAAAAGAGTCTCACAGACTTTCCTGCCTTGGCTGGCTTTGAAACACAACCCTCAGATCCCTGGCTCCTGAGTAGCTATGATTACAGGTGTGAGCCACTGGTACCCAGCTTCTGGGCCTACATTTCTAAATAGCCATAACCCACTGCCACTGAGTGTCTACTTTATGTGTAGGGGTATCCTATAGCTTTCTACACTCTTACTCTCTGCACACTTGCTGACTCACTTCTTTCATTTTCCCACTTGGTTCAAAGAGTCCTGTGAGCTAAAATTCCTGCCCAAACACTGTTTTGATTTACAGTGATTTTTTTCCCCCTCAAAGCCAAAGAAGTAAATCTAAAACTATTCTGGCTACGTGGTGACAGAATGAAAGCACCAGAAAGAATGAGCCACCATAGATCAGAATTGACCAGTCGGAGGCACCACCACTGTCTGTACCCAGGGCACAGTTTGGTCAGCATTTGGAAGGATTTCCCACTGGCACCATTGATTGGCCTAGGATCATTCCATTGGTCTCCTGCTGACACTTTAAGGAATACCCACCTTTTATGTGAAATGTCGCAAGAGCAATATAATCTTTCATCCATGTCCTATGATGGAGTGGGAAGCTGAAATAGAGAACTTTGAGGGCCCACATGCTCCTTCCCCCTTACAAAATGCACGTGCATATACATACACATACACAAAGAAATGGACTAAGGTATGGCATGCTCAAGGAAGGATTCCAAGGTTGTAATCACTTTGAACCACAAGAATTTAACAAAATAAATGCCAGGAAACTGGAACATGTGTTGTCAGGAGTAGGGGAGGGGGTAAAGGCCAAGGGGAGAACACCCAGACTAATGGTGGGGGGAGGAAGAGTGGGCAACGATAAGTCATAGTTAGTCATCATGTGCAGACCTGCAAATGGAGCCAGGTAACTTGAGGGGTTGGGTGGGACTGAGAGAGATGGGGGAGGAGAATTTAAGGGGTGACATGGATCACGATGCACCCTCTCCCCCCACCCTGTGAGGATGAAAAATGTATCCAGATATTGCCTGCCACCTCCCAGGGGAAAAAAATGACTGCCAGCTGAGAACCAAGTTTTACTCAGAGCCTTACCCAGCCTATATACTAGGTTCTACTTCCTCTCCTTGTGATAGTGTTGAAGTGATGGTATGAGAGGATTGGTGTACAAATGCTGTATATAACATCGGGTCAAGCTGGGAGCTGGTGGCTCATGCCTGTCATCCTAGCTACTCAAGAGGCTGAGATCCTAGGATTGTGGTTCAAAGCCAGCTGGGGCAGAAACGTCTGTGAGACTCTTATCTCCAATTAAATCACAGAAAAAGCTGGAAGTGGAGCATAGCTCAAGTGGTAGAGTGGCATACTAGCCTTGAGCACAACAAGCGCAAGGACAATGCCTAGGCCCAGTGTTCAGGCATCGAGTCCAACCATCAAAGAAGAATCAGGTTCTAAATCTACAGGGTCTGATCACTCTATCCCAAAAGACTTTCAAGAGTCAGTCTTCCAAAACTAACATTGGATGGAGGCCCATAGAAAGAGGTGAGATAAAGAACTGATCAAAGAGGGCCTAGGAATTCACTTTTGGAAGTGAATTCACATGGCATGTAGTTTGACTTTTAAAGCTGAGGAAATCACCTTCTACAAGTTGGTCAGTATAGTTTGTCTGTTAGGCACATTCCTAGTATTTTCACTTCGGTACTAGAAATGCCCTGTGGCTCTCCATTACTCCACTGAGCTGGTAGATAAATCCTGGCACAGACCTCTTCTCAGTACCCTGTTTTCTCAATCAAGCACATGGTCTCTGGAGCTCATAGGGCAGACAGTGGCCTCTGTAAGCAAGCTGGGTGCTGGTGGGTTATGCCTGTATTCCTAGATACTCAAGAGGTTGAGGGGCTGGGAAGGTGGCTCAGTGGTAGAGTGCTTGCCTTGCATGCATGAGGCCCTGAGTTCGATTCCTCAGCACCACATAAGCAGAAAAAAAAGCTGGAAGTGGTGCTGTGGCTCAAGTGGTAGAGTGCTAGCCTTGAGCTGAAGAGCTGAGGGACAGCGCCCAGGCCCAGAGTTAAGGCCCCATGACCAGCAAAAGAAAAAAGAAAAAAAAAAGAGGTTGAGATCAAAGGATCATGGTTCTAAGCCAACCCAGGCAGGGAAGTCCCTGTGAAACTTCCATCTCCAATGAACCATCAGAACATAGGAACTGGAGCTGTGGCTCAAAGTGGTAGAGCACTAGTCTTGAGCAAAATAAAGCTCAGGGACAGCATCCAGGCTGTGAGTTCAAACAGACAGATAGAGAAAGAGGGAGGGAGGGGAAGAGGGAGAGAGGATGGTGAGGGGGAGAGGGAGAGAGTGAGAAAGAGAGAGAGAGATTTCCTTATTACCCAACTCTCTCTGTGCTGTCCCAGTCTACTCTGAATGAATAGTTAGGATCATTTGGTCTTCCTTTTTCCAGAACATTCATCTGATCCCTTCCCATATCCATCAGTCCTGGATCAGAATGGGTTCCTACCAGCATTTGGGTTGGAGAGAAATGGAGTAAACCAGAGAAATTCAGTGTGTGAAACGTGTAAACCCCTGGCTTATTTCTTTTACCAAACAACAATCTCACTAATAGGCCAAGAGAAATTATTGAGCAGAGCAGTTAACAGAAAACTCCAGAAGACCTGCTGGTCATATGATTTACAGCAATCACAGACTCCCTTAAAACCACCCCACCCCCAAACCCACAAGCAGGCAAACCAGATCTTACCTACTTACAGGTGGGGGCTGAAGGCTTGCTAATTAATCCTTGTAAAGGACTTTGAGATCTTCTAAACAGTGACAAACTGTAAAGCCTTTAGTGACAGCCTAATTATTATTATTACCAGGCACAAAGCTCAGAGAATTTGAAAGATTCCCTAGGTACCATTCAAAATAGTAGAGACAAAAAAAAATCTAAAATGCAAATGGGGAAATTATAACATGGGATCATTGAATCACTGACTTTTAATATCAACCTTTTGAAGAAATCTCTGTTCTCCCAGTTTCTCAAGTGAATGCTTAACCTGGAACGTCCTGGCCCAGTGTTCTTATGGGAGATCCTGAGAGTGAAGAGTTTGAACCGGGAAGGGTAGTTTCCTATGATTAAATTCCCCATGTCTTCCTTGTGAGCAGTGGAGTAAATAAATCATTGAGCCTCAGTTTCTTTATCTGTGAAATGGGAATCACATTGCCTCACACTGCTTAGCATGCTCCCTAGCATACAACAAAGGGTGAATAAAATTCAGCTTTGTAAAAATGTTTTTACTCTTTTTAGGGGCTGGGAAGGTGGCTCAATGGTGGAGTGCTTGCCTTGCATGCATGAGGCCCTGGGTTCCATTCCTCAACACCACATAAGCAGAAAAAGCCGGAAGTAGCTCTGTGGCTCAAGTGCTAGAGTGCTAGCCTTGAGCTGAAGAGCTGAGGGACAGTGCCCAGGCCCAGAGTTCAGGCCCCATGACTGGCAAAAAAAAAAAAAAAAAAAGGTTTTACTTAAAAAAATATATATGTATATAGTGTAAAATACTGTACAGAGGGGTTACAGTCACACGAGCCAGGTGATGAGTCCATTTCCTATTGAGCATTGTTATACCCTCCTTTATAGTTCCCCTATAACCCCTATAATCCCTTTCCTCCCCACCTCCCGACCTCCTCCCCCCCTCCCTGCCAAAGTTGTAAAGTTCATTTTCAACATACTGTCTTGTACATCTTATTGTTACAATGGGTCATCCTGTATCCTTATTTCAGCATTTTGTTATTTCCCTTTCCCTCCCCAAATTAGAAAAATGTATATACAAGATGCAAGGCACCAGAATCAAATACAGTGACAACAGGGCTTGTACCATGGGGGAAGAACACACAGAAGAAACAAAAAGATCACATAGTACATTATAAGTACATTAAGAAGAGCAGCAACAAAGATAAAACCTCTTATGTCCTATCTTGGGGTTCATTTCCTTTAGCATCAGATTATATGGTCATGTGTACATAGCTTTTGACTTTGTCTGCTTGTCCTAGACATTTACTAGTTATTGCAGATAAGGGAAACCATGGGACCTATGTTTCTTTGAGTCTGGTTTACTTCTCTTAATATAATTTTTTCCAAGTCTTTCCATTTGCTAACAAATTCTTTCTGATGGAGGCATAGAATTCCATTGTATATATATATATATTCAATGTATATATATATATATATATATACATATATATATATATATATATACATTGTGTATATATATGTGTGTATATATATATATATACAGTGTATATATATGTATATATATATACAGTGTATATATATGTATATATATATGCAGTGTATATATATGTATGTATGTATGTGTATATATATATATATATATATAAAACATTTTCTTGATCCATTCATCTACTGAGGGGCATCTGGAATAGGAGAATTTTCAGCACAGGCCGAAATTTTCTTAATAAAGACCCAGAAACACAACAAATCAAAGAAAGGTTGGACAAATGGGATTGCATGAAACTGCAGAGCTTCTGCATGGCAAAGGACATAGCAAGCAAGATCAATAAGATCCTCACTAGCAGTACAACAGACAAGAGTCTCATATCTAAACTATACTTAGAACTCAAAAAATTAAATCCCCCAACAACAAATCCTCAAAGAAACAACCGCCCAATTAATAAGTGGGCTAGAGACTTAAAAGAGAGACTTTTCTGAAGAGGAAATAAGAATGGCTAACAGACACGTGAAGAAATGCTCAACATCTCTAGCTATAAAAGCAATGCATATCAAAACAACATTGAGATTCCACCAAGAAATCTAATAGCAATAGATGCTGGAGGAGATGTGGCCAAAAGGGAACCCTACTGCATTGTTGGTGGGAGTGTAAACTTGATCAACCACTTTGGAAAGGAGTATGGTGGTTCCTCAAAAGACTCCACATAGAGCTCCCCTATGACCCAGCAAACCCACTTTTGGTCATTTACCCAAAGGATCACAAACAAGGCCATACCAAAGCTACCAGCACAGTTATGTTTATTGCAGCATTATCTACCATAGCTAAGATATGAAAATTCAGCTTTAAAAAGCACTTGGAGGCTGGGCATTGGTGGTTTATGCCTGTAAATCCTAGAAAATTAGAAGGCTGAGATCTGAGGATTGCAGGTCAAAGCAAGCCTGGGCAGGAAAGTTCCTGAGACTCTTATCTCCAATTAACCACCAGAAAAATGGAAGTGGTGCTGTGGCTCAAGTGATAGAGTGTTCTCCTTGAGCTGAAGAGTTCAAGTACAGTGCCCAGGCCCAGAGTTGAAGAGCCTTGAGCGACAAAAACAAAACAAAACAACAAAAAAAAAGCATTTGAAAAGAGCAAGGGAAGGGCATTGTCCAAAAAGAAATGTATTTGTTCCCTGAGTTATGTAACTGTAATCCCTCTGTACATCACCTTTATAATAAAATTTTAAAAATATATAATTATTATTTTTTACGAAAAAGCATTTGGATCCAGGTGCCAATGGCTCACTCAGGCCTATAATCCTAGCAACTCATGAGACTGAGATCTGAAAATCACAGTTCAAAGCTAGCCCTGGTGGGAAAGTCCATGAGACTCTTAACTCCAATGAACTACTCAATAGCTAGAAATGCTGTGGCTCAAGTGATAAAATGTACTAGCCTTGAGCCCAGGGAAAGCACCCAGGACTTGAGTTCAAACCCCAGGCCTGACACACAAAAGATAACAAATAAATAAAATACAAATAAATTTTAAGAGAGCCCCTGGGCTAACTAATATATATGAAAGGATTCAGAAATCATAAAATGCCAGGAACTGGTAGCACTTGTAATCCTAGCTATTCAGGACACTGAGCTCTGAGGATGGTAGGTAAAAGCCAGTCCAGTCAAGAAAAGTCCACAAGGTTTTTATATTCCACCCCAGAAAGCTGGATGTGGAGGTGTGGTTCAAGTGGCAGAATGCCAGCATGGAGCAAAAAGAGCCAAGTGAAAACACAAAGCCCTGAGTTCAAGCTTTAGTACTGGAACACACACACACTAAAAAATGAAACTAAATTAAAAAAATCTTAAAGCATCTGCTCTGTAGGTTACTCTTCCTTTGGGCGAGGGCTGCAATGAACAGCTTTCTCTCCCTCCCTCCCTCCCTCCCTCCCTTCCTTCCTTCCTTCCTTCCTTCCTTCCTTCCTTCCTTCCTTCCTTCCTTCCTTCCTTCCTTCCTTCCTCCCTCCCTCCCTCCCTCCCTCCCTCCTTTCTTTCTCTTTCTTTCTTTCTTTCTTTCTTTCTTTCTTTCTTTCTTTCTTTTTTTTTTTTTTTTTAATTTAATTTTATTTTATTTGTGAACATACTGTACAGAGGAGTTACAGTTACATGGGCAGGATAATGTGTACATTTCTTACCAAGCATTGCAGCCTCCTCCTTTGTTTATCCTTCACATCCCTTCCCAGCCTCCCCCCTCCCCCCCTAATCCCAATCCTTCTCCTTCCTCCCTCCCCCCAGCCCCCCCCCCACCAACATTGTAAAGTTCGTTTTGGACATGACAACTTGTACTTCTCATTGTTGCAACAGGTCCACCTGTATCCTTAAACAACTGGTTTTTCCCCATCTCCTCCACAAGTTATACTGACATCAAATATAGTGAAAGCAAGGGTTATACTATGGGGGAGGGACATACAAAGCAACAAAGAGATAATCTTATAAATGTGTTAGAAACACATGCATGAAAGAAAAAAACATTAAAATACACATCTAAGGGTTCATTTTCCTGACATCACATTATCTGACCTTTTCCGCTTGACTCATACATATACTAGATATTACAAATAAGGGAAACCATGGGACCTACGTTTCTTTGGGCCTGGCTTACTTCACTTATCTTTCTTTCTTTCTTTCTTTCTTGCTTGCTTGCTTGCTTGCTTTCTTGCTTGCTTGCTTGCTTGCTTCTTCTTTTCTTTCTCCTTCCTTTCTTTCTTTCAATCTTTCTTTCTTTCTTTTTCTTCAAATTCCATCCCTTGGAGCTGTCATTCAAATGTGTGTGATTATGCACCCTTGGCAAAGGAAATGAGAGTCTCTATGTCCAAAGGTTTGCATGGCAATATATATATAATATATAATAAGTATATATATCATAAAATAAATATATTATGTATATAATAAATATGTATGTAATAGAACATATACTGTAATATATAATATAGTATAATATATAATATACAAAATATAAATACATATTGTGAAATAAATGTACATGAATTATATATAAATATAGACTATAATTTATAATATATAATTAATAGTGTGCTATATAATGATTAAATAAGTAATAAAAATAATACAAACATAAACAATATAAATAAAATATTATATGTTTATTATACTATATAAACACATAATAAATATAATATAAATTATAGTATATATAAACCATAAATTATAAATAATATATATAATAAATATATAATAAAATATGGTCATGTAAATGTGTAATAAATATTATACTTAATATTTATTATATAAAATATATACATATATTTATCCTGTATTATGTAATAATATAAGATATATATGTACAAATATATTTCTTTTTAAGGTCAACATTCTCCTTCATTACAACCAAAGAAAAGGTTTTTCCTGTTTACCCCTGGGCAGCTACCCAGTGCCCCTTTCCTACTGCTCACACTCTTTTCCTTAACCCCAGTTCTCTATGTATGGATTATTCTAGTCAAAGCCCAGTTCCAGAGGGTCCACAAAATTCCAGTTTATTCCAGACGTGACCAGCATCCGAGATAACTGAGAGAAGCCTGAAATCCTCTCACTAAACTTCCAGCAACATGACTCACGTAATTGCCTGTGCGAGTCTCCTTAGTTTTCCTTTTACACCCACACACCTCTGATGCCACAAACTCCCCGTGTGTGTGTGTGTGTGTGTGTGTGTGTGTGTGTGTGTGTGTGTGTGTGTGTGTGTGTTACAGGAAAAGGCGGGGAGGAGGGCCAGGGGTCCCTTCTGAATACCTGAGAGTTAAGGAAGTCATTTGTAAGGGAGCCTGAGACTTGTCAATTGCCTGAGTCAAAACCCCCACCAGCCACCCCAGCTTCTGGATTGTCTTTCAATCTTCTTTCTGGTGGGGAGGGGGGAGTGCTTTTCCCCCCCTCTCTCTCTTTAAATTTCTTCAGAGGGATTTCTAGGGGCTTCCTTTTGGGAGAACTAGTTGTAGGCATAATTGGGCCAGTTGAGTGCTGGAGATGTATCCAGCACAGCCAAGCACTCCTGGAAAAAAAAAGTGACCTAGATCAACCAGAGTCCTCTTGGTGGGGACCCCCTGCCACCTACTGACTTAGAACCGAACCCACATTTCCAGTTGTGTGGCTCTGGCTTAGGGGGTGGGGAAGGGGGAGGGAAGGAGGGAAGGAGGGAGGGGGAAGAGAGAGAGAGAGCTGTGGAGGGGGCTGTGCATTGGTCCCTTTCAGGAACAAGCCTTCCCCTCCCTTTTTTTTTTTGTTTTGTTTTGTTTTTGTACACACACACAGAAAAGAGGGTACAGTGAAGATGGAAAGGCAGGAGTGAAGGGGGGAGGAGGAGGAGGCCAGCTTGGAACTCTGGAGCTCTGTTATTAGCATAGAAGCTCACTGCTTAGGGGAGAAAGAGAGAGAGAGAGAAAGAGAGAGGAGAGAGAGAGAGAGAGAGAGAGAGAGAGAGAGAGAGAGAGAGAGAGAAGGGGGGCAGGCTGAGAGGGGAGAGGAAAGAAGAGGAGAGAGGAGAGGAGAGAAAAGGAGAGGGAGAGAGAGGAGAGGAGAGGCAGAGGCAGAGGCAGGCAGGCAAGCGCTGCGCTCTGGCTAGCATGAGGACGGGTTTCTCGTCTCCAGGCTCAGTTCATCTGCCTGTCCGTTGCTGTTAACACTGCCGTTGAAGTGCTCTGATTCCGAAGGGGAAGCAGATCACCCAACCTCACCGAAGGAAAGAAGAAGCCAGGAAGAGAAGCGAAGGAACGGCAGGGAGGGAAAGAACCAAGGCAAAGCAGCAGCGGTAGCAGCAGCAGCAGCCACAGCGAGGAAGCAAGGGGGAAAAGGGAGAAAAAGACTCAATCTATGATTGGATCTGGACTTTTTTTTCTCCAATGCAAAAAGGAATATGCAGTACATTGTTGCTGTCTTCTGCACCGGTTTCTTAGGCACTGTAGTAGGTGCCAATTTCCCCAACAATATACAGATTGGTGAGTGAGGAGGGGGCTGCCCGGGGAGGGGACTTTTCTGAATTGCACCAGGGATGTGTGTTGATTTTGTTGTTGTTGTTGTTGTTTTGTTTTGGCACTGATATATTTGTTCAGAAGGCTAGGGCTGCAAGAGAGGAGGGGGTTTGGTGTGGTTCTGATCTAGGAGAAGCAAAAGGGAAGGGGAGTCTCTCTCTCTTACACACACACACACACACACACACACACACACACACACACACACGTGCACACGCTGCAAGCATGCACGTGTGAAATGGAGGAAATCACACCGTTTCCCCAGGAGGGAAAGAGAAAAGACAACAGGCTTCCTCAGCGCAGACATGGGGGGGGGGCGGTGCGGGCTGTGGGTGTTGAAAGAGTTAAAACTCCATTGCTTGAGAGATGGATGGTGGTGGCTGATTTCATTTTATGTATATAAATACGAATGCTGGGTGTATTTGTGCGTGCTTGAATAGATGAAAGGTGCACCTAGGCATTGAATCGTGGAGAGGGGGAAGGCAGTATTGCTTAGCTTGGGGGGAGTGAAAGGGGCGAGAGGGCCCTCTCAAAGAGGGGAGCCCCCCCTCCCGAAGGGTGCTGTAGCTGCAGAGATCATAAAAGCGGGCCCCACTCCATAGGCAGGAGCTCTCTCTGGCTCTGGACCCCTCTGGCTGCCCTTCTCTTTACTGTCTGCCAGACGGAGCTGGGGTTCCCCAGTTTTTAGATCCTTGGGACTTCTTAGGCTGCCTTAGATCAATTCCTCTGAAAGGTTTCATCCACAGATATTGCCCATCTCTCTGACAGGCACAAACACATAACCCACACTCCTCTTCCCCCCGCCCCCCTTCTCAGCTATTCCCATCACTAGCTGCCTCTCAACTTGGGGAGCAGGTTGAGCAGGTTGGTTCCCCCGTTATTTTCTCTTTCTGGGTGGTTGTTCTTTGAGGAGCTCCCCTCCCTTGCCTGTATTTTTAATGGGGGGGGGGCACCTATCACTCCTCATAATCCCAGGCGAAAGCAAGACCAACAGGAAGCACAACACTGATAACAAAGCATGCTTATGAGACCGGGGGGAGAGGGGGAGATTCACTGTGACCAGCAAGCATTTTCATTGCTATTTGTATCTGAGAATCAAATAGACTGCTTTGGCTCAAAGACATCTTGTTTGGTTATTTTCTTTTTTTTTTTTTTCCTGCTCTGCTCTTTTCCCCCAATAACCCCCTCTCCCTACCCCCTGCAGGATGCTCAGCTCCTTGAAAGAAAGTCCCACTGTGGGTAGTTGATGCTCCTTTGTGTGTGTTCCTGGGAGTGGAGGATGTGTGGCAGGTGATCGCGTATCTTGCACCCCTGCATTGGTTGCAGGAGCGTCTCTTTGAATCTCTCCAGCTTCTGACTCCAATGGTGGTGGTTGGAGTGGCTGGGGAGGAACTTGCTTTGTTTGCTGACACCTGTTAAACTGCCTTGGAGAAACGAGTGTATATGTGTACGTGGACGCCTTTCTCCCGTGCAAAACTTCCTGCCTTTGGGGGAGACACTTCCCTTACCATCCAGCCCCACCTCCCAGCTGTTCCCACTCACTTCAGGAGAGGAGGAAGGGGAATGGGAAGAGTTTGGGGTGTGGTCATCTGGGAGGAAAAGGAGGAGCATCAGAATCAAGAATGATCTCGGAGCCCTTTCTGCTCTTTCAAAGGAGGGCATAGGTGCATGGAAAATACTTGCTTTCCTGGTGGCACTGGTATTGATTGTGTTTGTGCTTGGGACTGTCCATCATTTGGGTTTGCCTTCTCCAGGTGTATCCATGTCCTACAGCATGGGTGTAAGTCCATGAACGAGTTTTGTATAGGTGTATGTGTGTATGTGATATTTTCATTTATTTTTTACCTATCTTAAGTCGTATTTAGCCCAAAGTTGCTTGCTCAACTGATAAAAATGGATTGTTACTGTTTCCACACACAAGGTAGAAATGTTAAATCCTAAAACAAAGACTGAATGTATCATCTCCATGAGGAAGGACTTGGTTCTACTTATACGATCTCTAACAAAAGCCTTCTAATCCATGTTGTGCTTAAAACAGACACCTAACTCACTATAGAAGTTAGAAGTGCATTATGGCAACTGCGATTCCTCACAGCTCTGAGTTAAACTTCTCTGTAAATATTCAGTGTATTTCAGTCTCTGGGATTAGCTGGTTTTTAATTCACAGCAAGATATTTTAATTGTTTTTATAGACCCATAGTCAATACCAAGGTAAGCTGTGTACTCTTGTTTCTTGGAACAGGGACCTCTCTGGTGTTTTCTACAGGAATAGAATGCCATACATCTTGACATTAAGACCCCACATTTGCAAAAGCACAAAGTCCCATTATCCAGACATGCAATGTTAATCCTTTATGTAACAAGTCATGTCTAGTTAGCTGGGAACCCAAGCCATGAAAGAAACACAACACTAACTTGCAGAAAAATCCACCATTCCCCAGACAAAAAACCTTGGAGACAACTGAATAGTTAAATCTCAGGCAGATCTTAAGTCAAAGAACACAAGAATCTGAGTAAAGAGGTACAGAGGTGGGGAAAGCCCACAAGATCCAGATCTCTCATTTCAATCCTTACACCACCGTTATTAGCACCTACTCTTAGGCCAGACTTGGTGATAAATGATCAGGCGCAGGTAAGATAAGTTAGATGCAGGAAGAACATTGGTTCCTAGGAGTTATGCAGGAGGGAGTTATGCAGGGAGGAGGGAGAGAAAGGTCACAGGTCTCCTCTCTTCTCTGACCTTCAGCTGAGCTGAGAGGGATCCAATCACATGTTTGCACAGAATGACTGATTGTAGGGACCCAGTCACATGAAACTCATCTGTAGAAATTTAAACCTGGATATCTAGTTGGGTCTATTTGAACTCTCAACCCTAGCATTAAAAATAAACCAGTATAACTATCTAGGAAATGGAGACAAGGGGAGTTTTTTTTTGTTGTTGTGTAAACCTGGTGTCTTGTTGAGTTTATTGGAACTCTCAGTCCTAGCATTAAAAATGTATGACTGGAAATGGACATTGAAACGAGCATTTTGTTGTTGTTGTTTTCATTCCTTTTTGTCTTATTTATTCATCTATTGTTAGGGCACAGAAATTGAAGGGCAAAGGGTGAACAAATGCAGCAGTGGTACTCACTAGACACTATACAACTTGTGGGTAGAGGATGAGA
The DNA here is from genome assembly GCF_019054845.1 of Dipodomys spectabilis. Lineage (NCBI taxonomy): Eukaryota > Metazoa > Chordata > Mammalia > Rodentia > Heteromyidae > Dipodomys > Dipodomys spectabilis. The sequence goes on from NW_024870832.1 coordinate 3,163,734, forward strand.
AGGAAGAACTAGGTAGGAGCAAGGGAAGAGGTGGCATTGTCCAAAAAGAATTGTACTGACTTATGCATTTACCTGACTTATGTAATTGGAACCTCCCTGTACATCACCTTTAGAATAATGATACAAATAGTTTATATTAACAAATATATTGATTTACAGGTGTACTCATAAATGCATGCATGGTTTAAACATTTATTATTATTCTAAAGGTGATGTACCTAGGGTACGAATATATATACATACACATATATATATATATGGTATGACTAATGGGATTAGCTTGGGAGAGGTAAAAGGTTCCAATATGGGGGTGGAGAGCAGGCTGTGGAGGAACTGAGATTTATCTCTAGCCCAAAGTACCCATGTCCTTTTCTCTCTTTCTCTCTCTCTCTCCTCCTAGGGGGATTATTTCCAAACCAGCAATCACAGGAACATGCCGCTTTCAGATTTGCTTTGTCCCAACTCACGGAGCCCCCGAAGCTGTTTCCCCAGATTGATATTGTGAACATCAGCGACAGCTTTGAGATGACCTATCGATGTAAGTTTTCGCTTCTATTTCTGAGATCCCTTAACTGCGCTCGACCAATGAGAGGGGAACCTGTGGGTAGTTGGTGGCAGCGTTACAAAATGACTCGAGCTGTCATTTGTCTTCATAAGAGAAAAGCCCTCCAAGGGGAAAAAAAAAGTTTTTTCAGAGACTTTCAACCATGCCAGCAGTTGGCATTTTAGATGCTACCATGCCTCATGATTTTTTTTTTCTGTCAGCTACCTTTAAAAAAAAAAAGGACAAAATACCAGCCTGGTGGGCACTTGGATTGCCTGGCTCTTCCTGACTTCATCTTGGTTCTCCTGAGAGAGTTTTACTCATACATTAGGAAACTTCTGAGATGGAGAATCCAAGGTTCTGATGTTAGAAGAATGTGGTAGAATGTGGTTGAAATGTTTAAGCCATTTCCTGTCCATACTTAAAACGAAAACATCTCCCTAATAGCTTGGAGGGAAAAGGTAGAGGATAAGTTGTGTATCTGGTTCTTTGCTTGTTTGTGTGGGATTTTTTGTTTTTTGTTTTTTTTTAAGGAAAGTGATAATTTTGAAAACTGGATAGTTGGATTTTTTTTCTAAAATGGCTTCAAGTGATTGACTGCTGAAAGCACAATTTGCACATCATTTTGGTTTTTTTGAAAGGCATCTGAAATAGCTACAGTTTGTATGATGGCTTTTGGGCATAAAACAGAACAGAGGTGACATCAAGAAAGCAAAGGGAGAGATACAGTGTTGATACGGAATGGAACTCGTGGCAAAATGTGGATAGTGAATTCCACTTTGCATGTGTGCCTGGCAACTGAGACTGGAAAGTTAACTCGTGTGGTTGGTTTGGATGGCTGTCTCTTTTTTGGTAGGTAAAAGGGGAAAAATTAATCAGTATAGACTTTTTTTTTTAACCCTCTTAGGGCTTAAGCTCAAGTGGGAATTCATGGCAGGAAAGTGTACATGGTATAAACAAGAACCATTGGGGACCTGAAACTAGATTCAATTGTCACCACAGACTTCATGCGCCCCAAGTGGTTTCATGATTTGTCTGGAGCGCTGGATGGTGGAAGGCATGGATCACACCCTTTATATTGTCCCCCTCCCCTCCCCCTATCGCCCCCACATGCGTCATTCCCATTTAGGTACTCACAAGGGAGGTTTTGTGTTGAATAGGCTTTGAAGTCTCAACACAAGAATTTAGAATTCTCCTTCTCCCTAAGATCACTCAGGCCAAAGCAGTGTTTTGAATCCTAGCATTATACTTATACCAGGTTTCTTTGATTGAAGACTATGATAAAGACTTCATAGACATTGATAGTAGTATCATCCTTTATTCAGGATTGACTGCATCCCGTGGAATGTACTAGTTGCTCTTCTTGTGTTGGTTCATTTAATCTTCACAGGAAATTTACAGGGGAATGGTTGTCCTCTTTCTGGAGATGAGGAAATTGAGGCAGCAATAGGTTATGTAACCTGTCCTGAAGTTTTTGGAGAAACTTGTAACCCACCCCCCAAGGTCTGTGTTCCTATGCAGACTTTGATCATATGTCTAATTTGATCATAATATAATCAACCATAGTGAGACTACTCATGAAGTGAGAGAGGATTTTCAAGGCCCCATAATAAAAGCTCTTCAGGAGAAAACACACAGCACTTCAAACTCTACCTGGGTTATGTACATTGATTAAGCAAAATAGCAAGTCTATGTTTTAGGTATGCTGAGATTGAAAAAACCCTGTCTACATGATCTTACTCGCTACCCTTTGAAAAGAGCTAAAGCCACGATGGTGACTCATACTTGTCATGCTAGTTACTCAAGAGGCTAAGATCTGAGAATCAGGCCGATTGAGGCAGATATAGTGGGGAGATTCTTAGTTCCAGTGAACCAGCAAAAGCTGGAAATAGAGGTATGGCTCAAGTGGTAGAGTGCCAGCCTCAGAACTATCCTCCTGGAAAATAGAATAATATAAAGTAGGTATTTAACTACCAGATTCTTTTTCATTTGGCTTATACCAGCATCTGTAATGAAAGGAATTGGGTCTGAACATATTTATATCTATAAACTGTTGAAGAGTATTCATGTCCTTTGCAGACAGAGGCAACTGTTCATCTATCTCTTGGGGGAAGAAAACACCAGAGCTTTTGGTCATACTTTTGAAAGCAATTCATTATTCAACAAAGATTACTGCCTTAGAGCTTCAAGATGAATAAGTGGATGGCATGTGTATTCACTCACACCACTGAGAACTGTCTCTAGCTGAATTGGGGGGAGGGGGGAAGGATGAACTGCCTTCCCCCTCTCAAAATGTTGACTGGCAAGACAGGATACTAAAAGGCAAAACTAGGAGGGAATGTTCTAAGGCAAAAGGTGATGTTTCTCTACTGTTATTTTCATCACTTAACACCAGATTGAAAATAAGAGTTCGTTGTTTGTTAGGAAGGAAGAAATACGGTATTGGACTGTCATCCAGGGTGGTTGATGACTTAAGAGTAGATGGTCCTGTGTTCTTGAACTTGATACCTGCCAAATACTAGTGCCCATGTTTCATGCTTTCCTGTGGTCTTCATTCACGTATATACTGAGTGTTTCTCCAAAGCTATGCACTGAGATGAATATTGGACATACAGAAATGATTTTTAAAAAAACACTCTGGATCTTAAGTAACTATTATTCTGGGAAACTTTCTGAGAAGCAAAAAAAAAAAAAAAAAATGTTACTGTATGCTTTGACCTGTACATTTTTCTTCATCTTCCCAAGATCAGAGAGAACACTGAGCAATTTGGATGGAAACAATGTCAGTGTAATTTCTTGCCTGCCTGGAGAAAACCTGTTACCTTTTACATGCGGCTAATGAACTCTCCTAGGCAATGTTCACCATGGTTTATGGGTTTGGGAAGACAATGCATCCACTGTGATTTGAATAGGGTACAACACATTAAAGTGATTCTGGGTGGAATGGGCTAATTAAGAATGCATGGAAAGCCAAAAACAGTATGTGTGATTTCTTGAAGTATAGATTCATAGTTAATTGCCTCAGTCAATCTAACCTCCAGAAAAAAAAAAAACTTATTTTTAAAAATAATTTTTGTTGTTGATTAAAAAAAAATCACTGAACATTTTGCTATTCATTATCCCTCCAGCAGAGGGTAGAGAAAGGAAAGAAGAGGAAGTGCAATAAGAACAGCTCCAACTAGAGGTATTAAGCCACAGGAGAAGTGCAAGAGGTGGTGGTTATAGGGTAGGAGATGCAGGAAAAATAGAAGATAAAGATTCATAGTACTGCTGGCCAGTCTGAGAGTGTGATATCTTTACATTTGGTCTTTCTTAAGTGCTTTCTTTCTCTACTTAATGGAATGGACAACCCACATATCTTGAGGAAAACAGACAGGATGAGGCAGGGGTAATTCCATACAGAATAGAACAGACTCCATCCAATACATCCTGGCCATCCATCCAGCCTATTGATGTTGCCTTTATGGTAAATGTAACTAAAGGAATGGATAGAATACATAAATGGTTGGGGCTTGGGTTTTGAGGTCTAAGGAGCATTGTGGCAATGGAATTCTTATTTAGTGATCCATATTCCCTCCGCAAGTATGCCCTGGATGTCTACCCCTGCCAAGTATAGTGTCAGATGCTAGAAATACATAGTCCAATAAAGAACCTCAACTTTTTCCTTATGAGCCCTATAACTTAACTAACAGTTCCCCAAATTGAGCACCCCTGAAATTCATCCCATATCTTACTTTCATAGAAAGACTCATCGTTACATTCTGCTTCCTGAGTCAGAATATTCAAAAGCAGAAGCTGGAAGGATTCTGTAGTAGTCAGTATGGGAGTCACACATTACGAAACTCTTTTATCTTAAAACGGCTTCCATTTCTTTAGTAAGCATTTTTTTAAGCCCTTAACCAAATCCAGGCAGGATGCTAAGTACCAGAAATACAGACAAAGTGAAGACACATTCCCTGCCCTGGAGGACTTTCTCCTTAATGGATCAGAGAGCCTAGGAAAGAGAAAATTAAAATGTAATGTAAGTGTCATGGCGGTGATTTGTATGGAGTAGTGGAAGCATGAGTTGGTCCTCAGAGAATGGTGGTGGAGTCAGTCTGAAAGGTTAGAGGGATTTTTCCTGGAGGACAAGGTGAGAGAACAGGGCAGAGAGAATAGCATATGGAAGGAAGATGTTTTACCTTCAGGTCTCCAGTTCTTGCCACCAGTGGTTTTCCCTGGCAGGGTTCCCATTGACAATCATCCAATATTATAGAAAGGGTCACCAGATGACAGTCCATAAGCAAGTTCCAGCACAGAGCCATCATTTAGGAGGTAATTACACTATTCAAAATGGATATAAGTTTCCATCAATTCATGGATAGCTTGTCTTTCTTCAAAATGTAATAGATGAGCCAGGAGCTGGTGGCTCATGCCTGTAATATTAGTTACTCAGGAGGCTGAGATCTGAGGATCATGGTTCAAAGCCAGACCAGGCAGGAAAGCCTATGAGACTCTTATCTCCAATGAACCACTCAAAAACCAGAAATGGCACTGGGGCTTAAAGTGGTACAACACTAGCCTTGAGCAAAAGAGCCCAGAGACAGTGCCTAGGCCCTGAGTTCAAACCCTATAACTAACTAAATATGCATATATGTTCAAGGATACCAAAATTCTCACCCAGGCCCTGAGTTCAAGCCTCATGACTGACGAAATAAATAAAATAAAATAAAATGTAATAGATGGGACCAGGCACCAGTGCCTCACACTTGTAAGCGAAGGGGCAGCACCTGGGCTCTGAGTTCAAGCCTCAGTATGGATACGCATGTACACACACACACACACACACACACACACACACACACACCTAATTACTAGGTAATATAACTCTGATCTCCAAGTATATGTGGCTCCAATTTGCTGTAGTGGGACAGGGAGTCCTCCTTTCTGGAGATCCTCTTTCTCGTCCAGTCCACTCTTTTCATTTCTCCTCCCTGCCAGCTCTGCAGCGTGCACTCTGATCCTTTTGTCCTGTAATGCTGCCTGTGTTGTATGTGTTTGTAGGCCAGCTCATCTAGCACCAGAACATCAATTGCTGTCTAGAAAGTCTAGCCCAGGTGTATCAATAGCTTGATGTGACTGTGTACACTGAGAAATACCTTCACACAAAGTTCCTCCAAGACCCAGAGAAGGACACAACATAAGAATGCTGAGAGCCCTACCTGTCAATCATGTCAGGCAGCATCCTTCATCACAGTCGGTTTTTGTCTGAGGTGGGCCTATGTGAGAAATTCAAGGGCTTCCTAACAAATCATTAGGCACTGGCACCCGACAGAAACCTCTTAAGTCTTTATTTATGTAGTATTTATTTGTGTGTGTGTGTGTGTGTGTGTGTGTGTGTGTGTGTGTGTTTCAAGGCTTCAGCACTGTCCCTCAGCTTTTTTAGTTCATGACTGGTACTCTACCATTTGAACCACAGCTCCACTTCCATTTTTTGTGCTTAATTGGAGATAAGAGTCTAATGGACTTTCTTGCCTGGGCTGACTTTGAACTACCATCCTCAGATCTGAGCCTCTTGAGTAGCTAGGATGATAGGTGTGAGCTACCAGCGTCCAGTACCTCTTTTGACTAAGCAACACTTCATGATTTCAGAGTTGCATACAGTCTACAGGCTTGTTTTGTTTGACCTGATTGATGTTCTTCAAATTTGGGAATAAAATTTTAATATTTGGCTTCCTTGGGAGAGAGCGGAGAGCAACTCAGAACACTAAGCAATCATAAGCCCAAATTCCTGTTGTATAGAGCTGAAGATAGCTATTGTATTTTTCTTTAAAAAATTTGTTATTTTCTATATTAGCTTACAAAGAAGTTTTTTTTTTTTGTACGAAGGACTTTCAATTACTCCTTTTAAAATAAAATATGCATCCAGTTGCTGGTGGCTTACACTTGTCATTCTAGCTACTCAGGAGGCTGAGATCTGAGGTTCATGGTCCAAGGTCAGCCCAGGCAGGAAAGTCCTCAAGATTCTTATCTCCAATGAACCACCAGAAAACCAGAAGTGACACTGTGGCTCAAAGTGGTAGAGCACTAGCCTTGAGCAAAAGAGCCCAGAGACAGTGCCTAGACCCTGAGTTCAAAACCCATGACTAACTAAATATGCAGATATGTTCAAGGATACCAAAATTCTCTTTAGTCACAATTGCACTTGTTACAACCAAATCATTTTTCAGGAATATGCCATTCTAATCACATCTGATTTACATCTTTTAGCATCTGGTATTTTAGTATCTCATTGTCATATCTATTACTTGTCCTTCAACAAATAATGAAAGATAAAAAATATTGCCTGGCCTAGTGCCAGTGGGTCACACCTGTAATCCCGGCTACTCAACAAACTTTGATCTCAGCATCAAAATTCTGTGATACTCTTATCTTGAATTAATGAGCAAAAAGCTGGAAGCAGAGCTGTGGTTCAAGTGGTAGAGCACCAGCCTTGAGCAGAAAAGTGAAAGGCTGGTGCCCAGGCTCTGAATTCAAACCCTAAGACTGACAAGAAAAATTAAAAAGTCTGAATCCAGTAATGAAGAGAATAGTGGTTGGCAAGGCAAGTTGGGGAGGGGAGGAGATAAGCAAAGGCTAGTTTGCAGGCCTACTGTGTAACAAATACTTCATAGATGTGCTGTTGAAGTTTGTATTTTTGTTATTATAAAAGTGATGTAGGGCCGGGCGCCGGTGGCTCACGCCTGTAATCCTAGCTACTCAGGAGGCTGAGATCTGAGGATCCTGGATCAAAGCCAGCTGGAGCAGGAAAGTCCATGAGACTCATCTCCAGTTAACCACTAGAAAACCGGAAATGGTGCTGTAGCTCAAGTGGTAGAGCATTTGCCTTGAGCTGAAGAGCACAGGGACAGCGCCCAGGCCCAGAGTTCAAGCCCCATGACCGAAAGTGATGTAGAAAGGGTTCCAGTTATATAAGTGAGGTAATGAGTACATTTCTTTTTGGACATTGTCACCCCTTTCCCTCGCTGTCTCCCAGTTTTTCCCTCCCACCCCTACCCCACAAGTTGAGTAGTTCCTTTTCTACATTTTACAAAAACTTCAGAAAAGCAGATCACCCCCATTTTACTCCAATGTTACTGAGACTGAGATTTTTCTTTCTTCACATTTTGCAACTAGCAGCATTGTCTGCCATTCCAGGGGTTTCTAAACGTATGAGCATCCATTCCTCAGAGATGTGTATCTCTGGACAGGGAAGTGGGTGGGCCTTTGGCACAGATGTTGCTATGCAGTGCTTTCAGTGGATTAAATAAGACTGCCAGAAGAGAAATTGTGGCTCTGAACAAGAGGGCTTCCTGGGTGAGTAAGGACGGGAGTTCCAACAAGCACTGAAAGATGGAACAGATGTTGGTGGTGATAAAGTGTGAGGAATGTTTCTTTTTCTTTTCTCTCTCCTTTTCTTCCTTCCTTCCTTCCTACCTTCCTTCCTTCCCTCCTTCCTTCCTTCCCTCTCTTCTTTCCTTCCTGCCTTCCCTCTCTTCCTTCCTTTCTTCCTTCCTTCCTTCCTTTTTTTCCTTTCTTTTTCTTTCTTTCTTTTTTGGCTGTTCGTGTGGGCTTGAACTCTGAGCCTGGGTGCTGCTTCTTTTGCTCAAGGTGAGTGCTTTACCACTTGAGCCACAGAGCCACCTCTGGCTTTTTCTGTGATAATTGAGGTGTCTCAAAGACTTGCCTGCCCAGGCTGGCTTCGAACCATGATCCTCAAATCCTAAGTAGCTAGGATTACAGATGTGAGCCACAGGCACCCTGCATTCTCCCCCGCTTTTTTTTGAGGGAAGTAGTACTAGAGTTTGAAATTCATGCTCAAGGTTCTCTGACATGTGAGCCATATCTCAATTGCTGTAGTTATATTTTTAAAAAATTGTAGTTACTTTAAAAAAATAAATTCTCATTTTTCTTTCTTTGTTTCATTTTGCCTGAGGCTAACCTTGGACAGAAATCTTCCTATCTATGTTATCTGAGTAATTAGGATAACTTGTGTACACCACCATGTTGTGTTTATTGGTGGAGATGGGTCTCCTTAGCTTTTTTTTTGTTTGTTTGTTTGCCTGGTTTAGCATCAAGTGTAATCTTTCGGATCTCTACTTCCAGAGTAGCTGAGATTACAGGTGTGAGCCACCAGGCCCAGCCTGTGAAGAGGGTATTTTGAGCAGGCAAAGCCACAATGTTCCTCCTCTCTTTCAACTACTTCAACAACTGCCAGTTTTATGAACTGAGGAACCCAGCATTTGTTTTCTGTACACCATCATGCTTCCTCTTCCACAACAGATGTCCGCAGCTGTGGTGGATGTGACAATCTGAGAGAGCCTCCTCCCTCTGTCTGTTCCCTTGAAGATACAGAGGTGCCACCATTATTGTCTGTGTGGTTGAATCTTGATTCTTACAACATCAATGGATGTTTTTGTGTGTACAGAAATACATTTGGGCACATTTCTTCCTCTCGCTAAAGATCTCTTCAAAGCTATAGACAGAGGTAGTTAGACCAACCAGCTAGTAAACGAATCATTTGTTTCTTCTTTTGATGTGCTTTTTTAAAATTAAATAATTTTATTGTTATTATAAAGGTGATGGACGGGGGTTACCATTTCATAAGCCAGATGTCACCCCTTCCCTCATTCTCTCTCAGCTCCTCCCTCTGCTCCTGTCTCATTGCACTTTTACACTGACATCCATATGTCCATCACTGCCCCTTAACACACCCTTGCAGACAGCATGCATCAATCACCAAATCTTGATGCTGCCCTGCTTGGGGCACGCATCCATAACTGCCCCCTCCATACCCTTGCAGACAGCATGCATCGATCGCAGAATATTGCCTCCCGAATATGTGCACGCAACCTCAAACTCACTCACCACAGCATTCTAAGGAGCTACTACAAATTGGTCAGAGTGGATGCCAGGATGAAATCCATTTGCTGTTACAAGACATTGCACTAGGAATCGAGGAAAATGAAATGTACTAGGCATTGATTCTCCCCTTAAGGGGATCAGATTCTTGCAGAGGAAGCAGACATGAACAAAAACAAAAACCACTGTAATAGAGAAAGCATCTCTCTCTCTCTCTCTCTCACACACACACACACACACACACACACACACACACACATACATATTCAGGGAAGGAAATGAAAATTCTAGCTGAAAGAATTTACGTTTTGCAGGCGCCAGTAGCTCACACCTGTAATCCTAGCTACTCAGGAGGCTGAGATCTGAGGATTGCGGCTCAAAGCCAGCCCATGCAGGAAAGTCTGTGAGACTCTTATCTCCAATAAACCACTCAGAAAACTATAAGTGGTGCTGTGGTCCAAGTGCCAGAGAGCTAGCCTTGAGCTGAAGAGCTGAGGGACAGTGCCCAGGCCCAGACAAAAAAAAAAGAAAAGAATTTACATTTTATCCAACAAGGACATTTGAATTGAAATGAGAAAGTGAGGCAGGATATAGACAGATGATATAGACATACAACACACACACATATACATATGTACATGTATATGCATATACCTTGTTTAGCACAGTAAGAAGTACATAAAGACATTGAAGACCTGCGACTGTTTTCAATGTTAAGAGTTTGTGGAAAGTTCAAGGGAGCGTTCCAGCAGCATTCTAGCCCGTGATTGGACAGAGGGTCCTTAAACTAATTCAGTATCTGAGAACAACCTCACCCCTCCTCTACCAGGTCCAATATACCATGTTCTGTCTGCAAATGCAAGAGCCCTGAGCTTCTTCTTGGCCTTAGGTGCACTCTTCATTATTCCACAAATATTTTCCTTGTTCCAGGCCACGCCTGGCCCCCATGCAGGTTACCAGCCAGGGAGGGTTGGTTGCAAACCAAATGATCACACCAACGATTGCATCATCATAAGAGGCTCTACATGAATAGAAAGGATCAGAGTTGGTTCTGGAAGAGTCCATTGCAATAGAAGAGGCATGGACTTTGGATAGAGGCATGCACAAGTGTTTGAGCTGTGAACTGGAGCTTTGGGGAAATGGAGGGGCAGGGCCTGTTGGGGGCATCTCTAGCATGAGGCTAGCGAGGATGGCAAAAGGCCATTTTTACCATGGATTTTGAGCCTGTTCAGAACTCAACCAAGAGTTTGAAGCAGAGAAGTACCTTCTGTGTTCACACCAGGAACCAAGTGGTTCAGGACATTCCTGTTGCCTGGAAACTTGTAGCCTGTATAGTGAAGAAAGCCTTTATTTCCTTTCTCCTGTCACCAATTTGGGGTAGTTTGGCAGGGGGAGGAAGAGAACAGACACTTGGAGGATGTGAGCTGCTGTACTTGCCTCTAAGGGAGCTCGTGGCTGATTTTGGAGATTGGAAGCTGACTGAGTGCAGGGCCTTGAATAGTGGGAGTCTGCCAACAGCATGGGATAATTTTGATTCACCATCAATTCATCAATAAGGAAGACGCTTGTGACACTGATTCTCAGTCTCAGGCCCTGGTGGGTGGGGGGGAAGCGGCGTGGGGGGGATAACTACAGTTATTAAATATGCCTGCCTATCTCTACTTCTGTTCCTACAGACTGCTCCTGCTGTAAATTCTCTGTCAGTTTTCTGTATTTCTGGTCAAGAGTGCATGGAGATGCATAGATGCATGCCTGTAATCCCAGCACTTGGGAGGCTGACACAGGGTTTCGGCTCCAAGGCCTGGCTCTGCCCTGGCTACATGGGTCCTAGATGGCTCATGCAAGTTGATTTCTCACTGCATAATCTGGGCAGCAACCCTATGCTTTTTTTTTTTTTTTGTTCAAGGCTAGTGCTCTACTACTTTGAGCCACAGCTCCACTTCTGGTTTTCTGGTGGTTAATTGGAAATAAGAGACTCACAGACTTGCCTGCCTTATCTTGCTTCCATTGGCTATCCTGAGATCTCAGCCTAGCTAGGATTACAGGCGTGAGCCACTGGCACCTGGCTAATGTCTTTCATCTTATGTACAAAAGCACTGTATTACATTATGGAAAACCATGGGAACACAGGCACAAAACACAATTTATGTAATTATACTACTGAAGATGATAAATTTCCCATCTTTTACTGGAACAGAGAGACTTAGAAATTAGTGTATTTATTTATTGTTTTGTAACAGGAATTTTTACTTAGTATAATATTTATGTTACTTTTGCTATTGTGCATTCATTTTTAATAGCTTTTTCAAAGCTCATTGTACATCTGGATGCTAATGTTTTAAATCCATCTCCTTTTATTGGGTGTCTAGTTTATTTCTTTTCTTAAAAATAATGCTGTGAGTTGGGCATTGATGGCTCACACCTGTAATCCTAGCTCCTCAAGAGACTGAGATATAAGGATCGTGGTTCAAAGCCATCACTGGGCAGGAAAGTTTGGGAGACTCTTATCTCCAAGAAACTACTCAGAAAAAGCTGGAAGTGGTGCTGTGGCTCAAGTGGTAGAGAAATAGACTTGAGAAAAAGGATCTCAGGGACAGCACGCAGGCTCCGAGTTCAAACCTTGGGACTGGCACAAAACAAAACAATGCTGAGATGATGACCCTAAAAAAAATTCAATCATCGGGCTGGGAATGTGGCTTAGTGGTAGAGTGCTTGCCTAGCATGCATGAAGTCCTGGATTCGATTCCTCAGTACCACAGACACAGAAAGAGCTGGAAGTGGAGATGTGGCTCAAGTGGTTGAGTGCTAGCCTTGAACAAAAAGAAGTACAGGGACAGTGTCCAGGTCTTGAGTTCAAGTGCCAGGATTGGCAAAGAAAAATGCAATCATCAGTGTATTTGTGTGTATTTTTTCTGACTTTATGATCCTTAAAGAGCATTAGAACAATCTACAATGATGTCTAATAGAATAAAATTAGTGCATGAAGGATTTGAGAATGTCTCTTCAATGCCAGTTCTGACACTAACTTGCATGACCTTAAGAAGTCTTTGTGGGATGATAAAACTAGAGTCTTTGGGTCATAAGAACAAATGCCCTTACTTATATTAAAGAACTTTGAAAAGTCAGAAGTGTAGGCAAATGTGGAGTAATACAATTAGCCAGGCTAAATGCACCATAAGGACAATAGAAATAATTCATCTTTGTGGTGGTCATTATCTATGAGTGAATCTATGTTGTGGATGGGGAAAATGGAATCTTATGACTAAGTTTACTTATCCTGGGGTCCAAATGTTAGCCATAAAAAAATCTGAAAGTACTTTTCATTTAAGGATTCCATCCACAAGAATGAACTGAATATTTGGGCATTGCGTTTAAGAAATCCTTGTTTAAAGGGACAATGGCTAGCTCCATTTATGCTGGTGGCAGGGTGGCGAGTGACAGAAATTCGATCATTCAGAAAGTTTTGATATCAACTATCTCTAGATTAGAGGACTTGAATGACTTCATTAATACTGAGATACCCTTCAAAGGATGAGTGGATGAGGAAATAACATGCATAAAATGAAATATATATATTATATGATGGAATATATTATAATACATACATATTTTATCCATCAGGAATATTATATCAGTTGCAAGGACATAGATAAATCTGGGGAAAAAATTATGTTAAGTGAAGTAAGTCAGAGAAGCAAAAGACACATACTTGCTTATATGTGGAAGTAATAGCTAAACTATAAACATGAAAACATGTTTATATGCTCGTATATGCTCATATGCATATACACATGTGTGTGCATGTGTATATGAACATATATACATCATATATGTATGCATACACGCATAAACAAGTTGGCTAAATTATGGTATACTCAAGGAAGGATTTCAATGGTGTAACTCCTTTGAACAACTAAGTTACAGTTTAACAAAGTGAATACTAGAAGCCGGAACATATGTTGATGTGAGGAAGGGTAAGAGAGAGGGAGGCCAGATGAAAGGAGAAAGGAAAAGTGAGTGAATACAGTCATAATATTCAATGCACCTCTGTGAAAATGGAACCTGGAACCTGAGGGAATGAGTAGGGTTGGGAGAGATGGAGAACAATGGAAGAGGTGACATGGATCAAAATGCATTGTACTTATAAACTGGCATGTTGAATTCAAACCCCCTTTCCGCAGCTATTGAAAGACAATAAAAGCCGGGTGCCGGTGGCTCACACCTGTAATCCTAGCTACTCAGGAGGCTGAGATCTGAGGATCACGGTTCAAAACCAGCCCCTGCAGGAAAGTCTGTGAGACTCTTATCTCTAATAAACCACTCACAAAACTGGAAGTGGCATTGTGGCTCAAGTGGTAGAGTGCTAGTCTTGAGCTGAAGAGCTGAAGGACAGTGCACAGGCCCAGAGTTCAAGCCCCATGATCGACCAAAAAAAGAAAGAAAGAAAGGAAGAAAGAAAGAAAGAAAGAAAGAAAATTTTAAAAAAGAAGTTAAGAAAATACTGAGATGTGCTCAGAAAGTAGAGGCAAAAAGATTGTGAATTTGAGGGTAGTGTGGGCAAAAGATAGCAAGCATGTCTTAAAAACAAAAGGAAGGAAGGAAGGAAGGAGGGAGGGAGGGAAGGGAAGGTAGAGAGAGAAGGGAAAAGAGGGAGAAAAGGAAAGAAAAGAGAAATAAAGGAAGGAAGGAAAGGAGAGAGAGGGGAAGGGAAGGAGAAAAAGAGAAAGGAAGGAATGGAGAGATGGGGGAAGGGAGGGAAGAAAAGAAAAGAGAAAGAGAGAGAGGAAGGAAGGAAGGAAGGAAGGAAGGAAGGAAGGAAGGAAGGAAGGAAGGAAGGAAGGAAGGAAGGAAGGAAGGAAGGAAGGAAGTTTGATACCTGGCCTCTGGATTTTTAGGTCTATCTTGGCTTCTACTTCAGGCACGTGAAGTCTACATTTAGTTCCCAGCCCTACTATTCTTCTTCACCTGTTTAGCAAAAAAGTCCAGTGGAAAGCAAACTTCTCTCTTTCTTGTCATTTTCACAGAAGTCCTGGGATTGTTGCCATTCAATGAAACCCAGATGGGTCACATGCTTCTTCCATAATGTGATGTCATAGCCAGGATAATGTGCCTTTGAGTTGGCCTTTGATAATTCCTCCTAGCTGGGAGCAAACTGTGCTCATGGAAAGTTCTAGAAAGTGCTGGCCATGCACATGGCTGTTCCTTGGTGGGTGGGGGTGGGGCAGTCATGGCAGGATACTTTTTGACAGCGTGTTGAGGGCCGTCAGCTCTACTGTAACTGGTAATTCGGTAATTCTAAGACACCTGTACTCTCTGCCCATGACCAAGATATTTCCTACGCTACTCACTTGAGCTATTGTGTGCAAACCCTTTAACAGTCCCAGTTGGAATCTTGGCTGCAAATCTGATAAGCTCACACCACCAGATGGTAGATTCTTCTAATTGGTTCTATCTCCTCTAGTTTCCCCTCCTTGGTGTGTGTGTGTGTGTGTGTGTGTGTGTGTGTGTGTGTGTGTGTGTGTGTGTGTGTGTGTGTGTGTGTGTGTGTGTGTGTGTGTATAGCAGGAATGATACCTTCCCTATGCCTGAAGAAGGGGCCTTTGGGAGAGCCAGGAGCGTATCAGCGTACCTTTGACTTCTGCCAAGCAGGCTGAGCTCTTAGCCTGGTTGTTCTCCAAGGGTCATCCCAGGTCATGGATATGCAGTGGGCTGAAATTCTAAGCCTAACATGAATGGGACCCCAGGAGGTAACGGCTGGGATGAGGTTAATTAAGCTACCAAGGTCAATTCACCCAGTAGACCACATTGATTTCATCCATGGTGGATGGGTTTGTTGTAGATATAAATGCTTTTTTGGCACTTTTCAATCTCTTCTCCTTAACTCCATGACTGGAGTATTCAGTATTTTTCTGATCTATGAATGCTACATTATGTATCGGAACTATGGCTATGAGTAGGCAGGTTTACAGCAGAGGTCACGAGAAGCAAATGGAGATGAGAGATTGCTGGCCCTGGAAGAAAGGGAAATACAAGCAACAGAGGCACTGTGACAAACCCACTAAAGACTTGTGCTATGGCATGAAGACCTGTGAACCTCAGAGAAAATAACCATTTTTATGTATTACTGAAGTGGGGGAAGAGGGCTGTTCTGTTTTGAAGCCATATCTGACTGCTAAAACAATCACTGTGTATTTACCTCTCTGCTAGTCACAGCTGAAACACAGGAAAATTGCAAATACTGCCCAGCTTTCCATGGAATGTATAACCTAGTTAGAGAGATAGGCATCTGTAATATTTGATTATTAATTAATAATACCAATGATTAATTAAGTTTAATTATTAATTAGATATTTGTTTATTTTTGGTGCCAGTTCTAGGGCTTGAACTCACAGACTGAGCTTTTCTTTTCTTTTCTTTTCTTTCTTTCTTTCTTTCTTTCTTTCTTTCTTTCTTTCTTTCTTTCTGCTCAAAGTGAGTACTCTACCTCTTGATCTACAGCTCTACTTCCAGCTGTTTGGTGGTTAATTGGAGATCAGAGTCTCACAGACTTTCCTGCCCTGGTTGGCTTTGAATCATGATCCTCGATCTCAGACTCCTGCATAACTAGGATTACAGGAATGAGCTACCAGTACCTGGCTATATTTAATTTGCTAATGAATATATTCAAGATCACAAGGAAAATATGGAGCTAGGAATGGAGCTCCATGGTACATGTACAAAGCATGTGCAAAGCCCTAAGATTTGGTGACATAATCACTATGGTAGAGAAACAGACCACACACTTCAGGTCAGATGGTTACCCTAAAAGTTGAAAAAGACCTAGACAAGAATAAGCTCTCTATAACATGGAGAAAAATAACCCCACTGCACAGTTGTAGTGCAAATCTTGGTCTAGATAGGGAAGAATCAGGTGCCTGAACTATTACTGGTTTTAAGCAGATGCTGTTTATTTTTTAAGCAGATGCAAATGGTTTCAAAATGCTGTTCAAATCAAGTGATGATAAAAATACACTTATTAGCTGAGTGCCAATGGCTCATGTCTGTAATCCTAGCTACTCAGAAGGCTAAGATCTGAAGATCATTGGTTCAAAGCCAGCCCAGACAGGAAAGTCTTATCTCTGAGTAACCACCAAAAAGTCAGCAGTGGGGGTATGGCTCAAGTGGCAGAGCACTAGCCTTGAGCAAAAATGCTCAGGGACAGCACCCAAGTTCAAGCCCCAGGACTGGCATGCATACACAGACACAGACACAGACACACACAGACACACACACACACACACACACACACACACACACACACACATACACCACAATACACTTGTTGCCAAGGATGGGTAGCCAAAGGGAAAGCAAATTGCACACCACTGAGAGTAAGGTTTCTAGAACATTCTTAACAGAAAGGAACTGGCAATACTTCTCTAGTTAGTTCCTGAAGAGTCAAGAGTTGTTGTCTATATGCAAGAAGGAACTGGAAGTGTGTGTGTGTGTGTGTGTGTGCACGTGTGTGTGTGTGTGTTTGTGTGTGTTCACAGATGACAAGGAACTAGATGGCTTTGCTATATAGATCCCTTTCCAAGTGTGCAATTGTAATAAAATCTGAGATTTAAATTCGATATGAAGGAGCTGTTAAATCAAAGGGCTTCATCTTAGCTCTCTGCCAAACTCGATTTAATCGACGTGATTCACTGAAGTGGGAAGATTCTCTGAACCAACAAGATAAGGCCAGCATCTACCCTTGACTTAGCCAGGATAAGAACCCCAGCTCACACAAAGCCTTGCTCTGTGTGGTTTACTCTATTCCAGATAGAAAAGTAGTTTTCTGGAGGAACAATATAATGGAAACAGCAGTTCCTCACGTTTCTTTCTTATGCCGAGATCACCCTGAATACCCCTTCAAACACACACACACACACACACACACACACACACACACACACACACACACACACACACACAATCAGTAGGGATTGTATAATGGTTCAGAGCTAATTTTGAATCCTGGGTGATTTTTATAATCGACTTAACCTCTCCAAGCCCTGGATTCTTATTTTGTCAAGTGGCAGTAATACCACATTCCTCTTAAGAGTTGTGTAGACTCAAGGAGACAAACATGGAAAGTGCTTAGCATAAGACCTGGCACAGAATCAGTGCCCCAATAAATGGGAGCCATTATTGTTTGTTCAATTTAATTGTTTCTGAAGACAAGCTTCTTTGAAAATGCCCTCCAGAGCCTTCCTTAGGAAATCCAGTGTTCTTGTTGAAATGAAGGGCATTGGAGAGTAAAAATTCCCTGGATGGGATTTTGTAATTTAGTTAGGAAATATCTAGAACCCAAAGCCTCTTTGATCTGGCAATGACAGCTACAACAAAACCCCCCAAAATAGAGACACTTTGTGACTTATTTCCATTACCCATGTGCCCAGGAGAGCTCTCTACAGTTCTTCAGGTCTTGCTTAGAGTCAGTTGCTTTCCAAAAAAAAAAAGAAGAAGAAGAAAAAAAAAAGAAAAGGAAAGGAAAAATCAAATAAGATTTAATTTGGTCTTGCAGTTATTTGACAATGACAAGAAAATGTACTTTAGCTAAATATATAGCTAGTTGCTGTTGCAGTCGAAATATAGGGCATTGTTGACTACTGTTTGAGGGCTGAGCCACTCTGTGAATTTGAGGATGAAAGGATTCATCGGAATTAGACTTTTCTTTCCTTTTTTTTTTTTTTTAACAACTTACAGTTTAATGAAATGAATACGGGGAGTCTGGACGTATGTTGTTGGGGGAAAAGGAACCATGGGAAAGAGGGGAGACAGATGAAGAAGAGAGGAAGGTGGGTGAATATAGTCCTTTCTCAATGTACCCATGTGAGAATGGAACCACATGAACTGAGGGGAGGGGTAGGGTTGGGAGGGATGGGGGAGAAGGATAGAAGGTGTGACATGGATCAAGAGGCATTGCTCTCATGAGCTGACAGGTTGAATTGCAACCCCTTTATACAGCTACTTAAAGATGACTTCATTTCTTTTTTTTTTTTCCTGGTTCTGGGACTTGAACCCAGGGCCTGAGAGCTTGCCCTAAGCCAATTTGTGCTCAAGACTAGCACTCTATACTGAGAGCCACAACACCACTGCTAGCTTTTTCTGAGTAGTTAATCATAAATAAGAGTCTCTTGGACTTTTCTGCCTGGGGCTGTCTTTGAACTGCAATCCTCAGATCTCAGTTCCTGAGGAGCTACGATGATATGCTTGAGCCACCAGCACGCAGCTTCAATTTTCTTTAAGAACTTGTCTTTTAAGAAATATCAATCAGTGAGGCCATTTGTGAATGTACATTTTTTATTTTAATTTTAATTTTTTGTGAACATACTGTACAGAGGGGTTACAATTACATGGGCAAGATAATGCGTGCATTTCTTATCAAGCATGTGAATGCACTTTTTAAATTAAGAAAACGATGATGAAGATCACTTTGCCTTATGTATGAAGATGACCTTATTGATTCTAGTTTATTTTACCTTGGTCACAAAGTTCTCCTGAAGATCTAGAGATCACTGTGGACAGGAAAGGCCCTAAGTGAGTTGAACGTGGTGGACAGTTAATATGGTAGATTTGGAGATTCACATATAGAGTTTTGGAGTGTAGCTAGAGGATACATTTAAAGGAGAAGCTGGCTTTAGACTAGAGAAAGCTTTGAAGGCCCCAGGCAATACCAAAGAGTACAGTTGTATGGCCCATCTCCAAAGATCTTGTTTTAATCCAAATCAGAATGGTTTAATTTAGCAGGTACTAGAATCACCACAGATACAGGTTGCCTGATGCCCCAGAATACAGAACACCATATGTCTTCCCATAGATCTCCCTTCCCCCGCCCCCTAAAGATCTTAAGGAGCTTTAGAACTCTCATAGTTGATGCAGGATTCCTGTAAAAATGAGGCTGATAGCAGGTAGTCTGGGATGGGGGTGGAGGAGAGGGTATGTGATGATAAGGTCCCCCATTCAGTCATTCAGGATGAAACAAAACAGAAGGGATTCTGTTCAAGACATCAAGGACCTTCTAACATGTTGCTATTTCTTGTTGTCTAGAACAAACGAACAAAATCCTCGTTACCTAGGTGGCTGACATAGGAGGTTCTGAATGGAGCCTGGGGAGACAAAACTGAGAGGTTCTTATCTCCAGTCAGCCAGCCCAAAGCTGGAACTGGAGGTGTGATTCAAGTGGTTAAATGCCAGCCAGTTAAGCCAGAATATAAGCCCAGTGCTGGCGCACATGCGCGCGCACACACACACACACACACACACACACACACACACCAGAATTTTAAAAATTGGGTAGAGCATGCACTTTCCAAACTCAACAGTCCCTCCCTTTTCCCACATGTTTATTACTAGCTCACAAGATCTAGTGCCTGGTTTACCCTGCTTTATATATGTACAGAGAGCTCCATCAGCAACCAGATGATGTGGGTTCATGTGATTGTTGTGCTGGGTTGTCATGATAGAACAAGGACACCCACACTCTCCCTTCCCTGCCCTCTTCATCTACACTGAAAAAAAATACACCATGGCACAATGGCCAGGAAGAAAACCTTACCCAGCCCATCTCCAAGTTGGGACTCTACCATAACATCTTACCTCCAGCCACCAACATACTCCCCGCAACCCCACCCCAGATCTGAGACACAGCCAACCAACCAGCTTTGGCTATTGAAGTGTGGAGGTCTTGATCTTGGCAGCCTAAGCTAATGAATAGAACTGAGGTGTCTCCTTCATCGTGGCTGAAAAACCCATAGATCGATCAAGAGGAAGCAAAGAAAAAAGAAAGGGTGGATGGCATGCATTTGGGAACTTGAAGAAGAACAATAACAAAAGAGAATAATAATCCTAGAGACTAACTCTGGGATGGGTGACAGCTCAGTGGAGAGCTGGCCTGGTGCCCAGCCTCCTCCTCCTTCTCTTCCTCTCACTAGACCAAGAAAATATGCACAGCTGTTCTCCACAAATACTCTGAATTCCCCCGCCAACGCAGAACCCCGGGAAAAACCTACGCCAGCAGAGCAGAGTCAATGCACAGGGTCCTTGGTGTGTTTCCTGGCAAGGGCTGATATTTCTGACATCCTCTAGTTTGGCCTTTTCTTTGGCCCAGAGTCATTCACCAGCCATAGTGAGGTCCAGCAGAAAGAAGGAAGTAGGGCAGTAAGGTTTAAGCTTAGCTTATGTGGTACTGGCTGGACAACTCCTTAATTCTTTTCTTTGTTTCATTTTGATAAAATATCTGAAATTTTAAATTGTTAGTATAAAGGTGATATACAAAGGAGTTCCAGGTTATGTAATTGGAGGTCAGGTCATGGGTACATTTCTTTTTGGACAATGTCACCCCTTCCTTTGCTCTCCCCCAGTCTTTCCCTCCCATCCCCCCCACACAAGTTATAGAGTTTATTTTTCCACAGAGTGTCTAATGAGTAGCACTGTTGTGTTTGTTCACTCTTTCTGCATCCACTTCTGCACCTTCCCTTCCCCTCCCAAAGACAGATAAATGAGCATGCAGAACAAAAATGAAAGAAAAAAAACTGTAAAAGAGGGAAAAAAAAGGGAAAAAAAAAAACCTCTTCCCATTTCCTGGAGTTCATTTCTATCAGTATTATTTTGTGTGATCAGAGGCACATAGCCATGGTGCTTTTCTGTTCCTCTCCTAAGAAGAGTATCTTCCTTTGGCCTCACTGTGTGTGAATGCCTGGAGACCTGTGTCATTTCTAACATGTCTCAGGTCCCTATTTCTTTCTTTGTCTTTCCCCCTTTACCACTTCCCCTGTATGACCCTCTGGCTGCTTTCTTAATTTTTTCTTTTTTCTTTTTCTTTTTTGTGCTTCTGAGGCTTGAACTCAGGGCCTGGGCACTGTGCCTGAGCTTCTTTTGCTCAAGGCTAGCACTCTACCACTTGAGCCACAGCAACCTCTTCCGGCCTTTTCTGTCTATGGAGTACTGAGGAATCCAACTCAGGGCTTCATGAATGCTAGGCAAGCACTCTACCTCTTAAAGCCACATTCCCAGCCCCTCTGCTTGCTTTCAAAGGCCTTCTTTCTCCCCTGGGGATTGAACAGCGACCAGAAAGAGGAACCATGGTGAGTTCCAAGCTGGATAGCATATAACTCCACCTGCCACTTCTCACCTGTAAAACATCGGGGAAAATTACATAATTACCTCTGAGTTTCCCTTTCCATTGCTGTCAAATGGGGTTAATCATATTCGCTATCATGAAATGGCCTGGAATTTTTAAAAATTGCTCGTGAAATGCTGAACCTAAGATCTATCCTGTCAGCCAGGCACTGGTGGCTCAGGCCTGTCATCCTAGCTACTCAGGAGGTTGAGATCTAAGGATCATAGTGCAAAGCCAGCCCGGATAGGAAAGTTTGTGAGACCCTTCTTTCTCCAGTAAAGGACTCAGAAAAAGCCAGAAGTGGCATTGTGGCTCAAAAGAGTAGAGCGTTATCCCTGAGCCTGAGGGGCAGAGGGACAGCGCTCAGACCCTGAGTTCAAGCCCCAGGACCGGCAAAAGAGAAGAAAAGAAAAATCTATCATGTCTAGCAAATACCAGCTTGATTTTGCTGAACACTATTGTACAGTCTTCCCGAAGCAGCTTGCTGCAAAACTCCTCCAGACCTTGACTATACTGGCCTAAGAAACTCCTACTCACTTGTTATGACGACAATGGAGAGTCAGGGGACTCAGGAAATAGCTTCTTGACTTCACAGGTGGCCAGGAAAATCCTTACAAAAGACCAAGCTTGTGACTGGGATCATGGAATACCCCAGCGTGATGAGTTTCTATAAGATATCTGTCCCTGCAGGGCTTGGTGGCTCATGCCTGTAATCCCAGCTACTCGGGAGGCTGAGATCTGAGGATCCTGGTGCATAGTCAACACAGGCAGGAAAGGCTGTGAGGAACCAGCAAAAAGTAGGAAAGTCTCCAAGGAACCAGCAAAAAGCCAGACAGGCTGTCTGTCATTTGCAAAAGTTATCCCTGTCCTATAGCTTATCCTGTCTGCTTCCTTCTTCTAGTTTTTAGTTTAAGGTCTTTCATTTAAGCATTTAGTCTACTTGCAACTTGGTTCTTCTATAAGAGATTCCAATTTTATTCTCCCATCTGTGGATAGTTTTAGTTTTTTGTTTTTTTGTTTTCCCCAGCAACCATTGATCGAAAGCCTATCTTTTCCGCATTCTATGTTTCCGACAATTTTGTAGGGAATCAATTGGCCATTGTCGAGTGGATTTAATTCCGGGTTGTCTACTGTGTTCCATTCTTCAATGTACCTAGCGGTTCCTAGGCAGTATTATGCTGTTTGGATTATTGTAATGTTGTAATATTTTGCAATCAGGTAATGCGGTGATTAGAGTCTTGCTGTTTTCTCCCTCAAGGTTGTTTGGCTCTGTGAGGTCTTTTGTATGAGAAATAGATTGAATTTTGACAGGGATTTCATGTAACATAAAAATCAGTGACTATTTTTTTTAAATAGGCAAAAGCTGAGTGGTTCATATCTAGCTACTCAGGAGGCTGAAATCTGAGGATTGTGGTTTGAAGCCCAGGAAGGAAGTGGAACTGTGGCTCCAAGTGGTAAAATATCACTCTTGAGCGAAAAAGACAAGGGTTAGCATTCAGGCCCTGAATTCAAGTCCTAGTCTAGTACCAGCAGACACACACACACACACACACGCACACACACACACACACACACACACACACACACACACACACAATAATTAGGCAGAAGACCCAAATAAGTATTTCTTAAAAAGACATGCAGTAAATACCAGTATATACATGAAAACATGCTGAAGATTATTAATCACCAGAGGCATGCAAATCAGAGCCCCCAATGCCCATACTTGTTAGAATGGACTATTTTTTTTTTTTTTAAAAGTTAATGAGAAGGTTGTAGAGAAAAGGCACTCTCTCAAAGGTAACATAAATTGGCCGGTATTTTGGAAAACAATATGGAAATTTCTCAAGAAAAACTAAAAACAGCGCTAAGCTTTGTGGTACACACCTGTAATCTCAACTCCTTAGAAAACAGAGATCAGGAAAATTACCATTTGAGGCCAGTCAGGAGAAAAAAAGTTACCAAGATTCTGTCTCAGTCAACAACAGTTAGCCATATAGTGTAATATGCCATAGCATGTGGTATGCAAACTGATTCAAATGAGGGAATTGACTTGAACTCTGCCTCAAAATTGTTCTGCTTTGGTCTGGGAATGTGGCTTAATGGTAGAGTGCTTGCCTAGCATGCATGAGGCTCTGGGTTCAATTCCTTGGTACCACATAAATAAATAAATTTTATTTTAAAAATTGCTCTGTTTTTTTGTGTGGCTGGCACTTTACCGCTTAAATCACACCTCAAGCCTGGCTTTTGGTTGGCTATTTTGGACACAGAGTCTCATGGATTTTTCTCCCCAGGCTGTGGCTTCAAAACATAGTCTTCGGGGCTGGGAAGGTGGCTCAGTGGTAGAGCGCTTGCCTTGCATGCCTGAGGTCCTGGGTTTGATTCCTCAGCACCATATAAGCAAAAAGAAATAAGCCTGAAGTGGCGCTGTGGCTCAAGTGGTAGAGCGCTAGCCTTGAGCTGAAGAGCTGAGGGACAGTGCCCAGTTGTCCCTCAAAAAAAAACAAAACATAGTCTTCTAGGGCTCAGTATCCTGGGATTACAGGTGTGATCTACAGGCTACCCATATCAACTTCTTTGGCATAAATGCACTCACCATATTCTTCAGATGAGTGACTATTTGTGAGCATCTCTCTGCCAGCCCCACATTTGGTATCTAAGGATGAACCACACATTTGTCACTTCCTCTAAGTGTTGATCCCATGTGTGCATCTTCTTGATTCCCTCATCTCCTGGGGAGGAGAAAAGAGTAGTTAGTGTTTGGGTTTTACACATGAACAAAGACCCTCAAATCCTAAAAGGTCACAGAACATCCTAACAGGGTTTAAAAAGGCAAAAGAAAAGAACTCTGGAGTCAGCCTTCTCTTTGCTGCTTGATTTGTGGGACCTTGGTTCAAACCCTTCCCTCCTCTGGGGTGTGGATAGAGCTGAGAGGGTTGTTTTTTCCATTTCTGGGATCATGTAAGTCGCAGACACTGGTGTTGGAGGAATATGTGAGGCCCACAGCCTGCAGAGCGTCCTTTGAGAAGCAGGAACACCCTGGGAACAGCTCAGAGCCAGCATGGAGGAGGAGGGGTAGGTTAAGGTAGCTGGGCCTTCCTGAGCTGGGGCTTTCACCATTCCCATGGCAACAGAGGGAAGCACAGGGAAGGGGGAAAACAAACAGCAAATAGGAAAACCAAGCCTGATCTACATTTTGGCGGGGAGGGGGGTGGGAATATGTTCTCTGGGTTAAAAACATGCATGGTCGTATGTTAGGTCAAAAGAAAGAATTAAGAAAAATAAATCCTCAGCTTGGCATGAAAGGACTGGGTCCTTGGATAAGTAAGGAAGACAGTTTAGGGGAGAGACAGAGAGGGAAAGAGAAAGCTGCAGAAGCGAGAGGAAAGTAAAATCTGGAATAAAATCCCTTATTTTGGGGAAAGAGAGAATGACAGGGTGACATCCAAAAAAAAAAAAATGTACCCATTACCTGACTTACATAACTGTGTACCAGCTGTATAATAACAATTAAAAATCTTTTTTTTTAAAGTGCTTTATTTTTAACGTCCATCAGAATACATGGTTCTTACAACCCAGGGAACCATATTGGCTGGAAATAAGTCTCCATTTTCTTATGGTCCTGCTCTTTCCTCTAGTATCCAAACCAGCCTCCCCCCATCCTTTCTCTCTCTTCAACTAAATTCATTTCCAGTTTCCTGCCAGCATCCCCAGAGCCCCTTCCTGCTTCATTTTTTTTTATTGTCAGCCTGCTGACTGACCATTCTACTAATAACCCCTAGAAGAATGGCAACTTCCCCTTGGTCTCCAGGGGAATAGGACACTGGAATTCAGGGCACAGTCATTGCCAGAACAGAACAGTGTGGGACAGCAGAGCTTCAGAAATCAGGGAAGGGAGCCTCAAGGGGGCCTTGGAAAGACCCCCCCCCACTCCCTACCCCCTGAGGTCCTCAGGGGAGGATGAAGAGGATCACAGGGAAGGATGAAATGTGAGCAGATGGAAAGCTAAGTAGCTGTGGCAGCTCCTTATGAAGAAATCACAGCTGGAGATGCGTTCATTAAATCCACAGAATAGTCCTCTAGTTCTCTTCCCCCCCCCAGCCCCCACCTCCCTCCACATCTGGTTCACAGCAAATCTGTCAGCTCTGAGACACATTGGGATTTCAGAGTCTGCTGTCACTCCCCACAACTTCCTATTCCATCTTCCCCCTCCCCCAGTGACCTTTTCTTGCATCAACCCCCTAAGGGATCTTCGTGCCTCCTGCACCCTCCAGATGTTTTTATTTCTCTAGTATTATTCTTTATTTTGTCTATTTGCTTACTTATTTTCTTTAGGGGGTTGTACAAGGGGCTTTCCATGAGTACCATGTATCTTCAAGCCATGCACCTGTGATGTACATCTAGAATCCTAGCCACTCAGGGGACTGAGATCTGTGGATACCACTTTGAAGACGGACCACACAAGAAAGTCTGTGAGATTCTTATCTGCAGTGAACCAGCAAGAAAATCCAGAAGTGGAGCTGTGGCTCAAATAGTAGAGCCCTAGCCTTGAGCAAAGTAGCTCAGGGATAACACTCAGGTCCTGAGTTCAGGCCCCAGGATCAGCACTCCAAGAGAAAACAAAACAAATAAAAACAAAACAATGACCTCAGTATCACCCTTTCCCGTTGTTTCTCCCCATCTCTCCCAACCTCTCCTGTCCCCTCAATTTTTCTAGTTCCATTTTCACATGTGTACATTAAGTATTATGACTGCATTTTGCCCACCCTTCCTCTCTGTATTCACCTGCTCCCTCCCCTTGACTTCACACCCTCCCCCCACACACATCCCACAAGTTCTAGCTTCTTGGTATTCATTTTGTTAAAGTGTACATTCCTTGCTATTCCTTTTCAGTCTTATCTCTTGAAAGACGGGCCTGCCAAACCTTCCTCTAGTTCTTTAAAATACTGTGCTGCTCCCTGCCTCAGGACCTTGGCCTTTTGGCTCTTCCCTCTGCCCAGAGAACATTTCTTCGATTGCATCGTGTTTGGTTCCATCTTTTTTTTCACAGTCTCACCTGTCATGGCTCTTCTTCAAAGAGACCTTCTCTTAAAGAGCCGACTTCAACACTTTTTCATTTTCCTTCAAAGCATGTTTTCATCCAGTTTCACCTGCTTGTCCTATTGTCTTGTGTCTTTTTTACCCACTCCACCAGACACTCCTTGATAAACAGGGTCTGTGGTGACTCTGGGAATATACACATGAGCCAGCCAGCCAGGGCCACCTGCACTAAAAGGTGCGCTCAACCCAAAATAGTTACAGGCCAGAAATTTAGAACAACCATCATTTCAGGGCTAATCTGAAGATCTCACCATGGGCTCAACACTGTTGTCTATATACTTAGCACCATAACCCTGCGGGTTAGTAGTATCACATTTAAACTCCCAGAACAACTCATTTACAGATGCAAACAGGGGAGTCCCAGGAGACTCAGGTAACTGGGCCATTGGGTCAGCTGTTAAGTGGCTGAGGATGAACCCAGCCTGATTGCCTGAACTCTCTCCAGAGCCTGTGCCTTGAAGAACTGAGCAAGTGCTGGGTGCCCAGTGTCTCACGCCTGTCACCCTTGTGGTTCAAAGCTAGTTCAGGCAAGAAAGTCCATAAGACTTTTATCTTTAATGAATCACCAACCTCCTCTCTCCCCCTGCCCCCACAAAACCAGGAGTAGGGCTGTGACTCAAGTGGTAGAGCACTCACATTGAATAAGAAAAAAAAAAGTTCAGAGACAGTGCTCAAGTCCTGAGATCAAGCTCCAGGATGGCCCAACACAACACAACAAAACAAAAGAGCAGTGAATGCTGCTGAAGGTGCTTTCCTCCTGGACCAGCAGCAGCAGCGTTACCTAGCAACCAGTTATCACATCAGTCCTGGTCCCCTCACCCTCTCATACCTCCTGAATCTGGAATTTGGGACTGGAATCCAGCATGGTATCCCTCCTCCCCCTAAACTCTCTGATTAGCTGATTCTGACAACATTGTCAATGTTCAAAAGACATCACCTGCAGAAAGATTTTGTTTTCTGGCATGAGGAATTCGGGGTGAACTCAGAATATTTCCTCAAATTCCACCACCACCTCAAGCTCTGTGAGCAGTGTCTGGCTTTCAGATCCAGAAGGAAAGAAACGAGGCAGGGCTGCCCTCTCATTAGTTCCAGCAACCCACAGAAAAGTTATGTTTTAGGGTTTTATTCTCCCTATCCATTTTTAAAATATCCACTGATGGTTCAATAGCAATATACCCTAGAAAGCTATGAGTATATAAAGTACTCTTTATTTGGTCTAAGCATGTATAAAATCATATGGCACAGTATGTTTTTGATATATATTTATATATTTTTATTTTTAATTTTTTGTGCCGGTCTTGGGGCTCAAACTCAGGGTCTGGATGCTGTCTCTGACCTTCATTTTTTACTCAAGGCTGGCACTCTATCACTTGAGCCACAGCACCACTTCTGGCCTTTTTCTGAGGAGTTTATTAAAGATGAGAGTCTCACGGACTTTCCTGCCCGGGCTGGCTTTGAAAAACAGTCCTCAAGGGCAGAGGAGGTGGCTCAGTGGTAGAGCGCTTGTCTTGCATGCATGAGGCCCTGGGTTCAATTCCTCAGCACCACATAAGCAGAAAAAAAAGCCAGAAGTGGCACTGTGGCTCAAGTGGTAGAGCGCTAGCCTTGAAGTGAAGAGCTGAGGGACAGCGCCCAGGCCCTGAGTTCAGGCCCCATAACCGGACCCAAGAAAAGAAAAGGAAAACAGTCCTCAAAGCTCAGCCTCTTTAGTAGCTTGAATTACAGACATGAGCCACCAGTGCCCAGCTGATTTTTAGATGCTTATTTTTTAGATATAGCTTCCACTAATGAGAGAACATATATGCCCTTTGTCTCTCGAAGACTAACTTCATGCAACATTATTTTTCCAGGCTTATTCATGTTCCTGTATATGACAGAATATTCTTTCAGATGGATGAATACAATTCCATTTTGTGTCATATCATCTATTGTTGATAGATTCATTGGTCATAGAGCATTTGGGCTATATCTAGTCTCTATATTGTACAGGTTCCTCTCTTCCCTGCCCGCCCCCGCTCCTGGGACTTGAACTCTGTGCCTGGGTGCTGTCCTTGAGCCTGTTTATGTTCAAGGCTAACACTCTACCACTTGAGCCACAGCACCACTTCTGGCTTTTTTGGGAGTAGTTTATTGAGATAAGAGTCTCAGACTTTCCTGCCCGAGCTGGCTTTGAACCTCGATCCTCAGATCTCAGCCTCCTGAGTAGCTAGGATCATAGGCGTGAGCCACTAGCTGTCTTATAGGTATTTATATACTCACTTATTATCATTGTCTTATTTCTTCACAAAACCATTTGTCATTAACATAATTTTGTTCCATTAAAAAAAGAAGGAGGAGGAGGAGGAAGGAAGAAGAAGAGGAGGAAGAGGAGGAGGAGAGGGAAACAGCAGCAGCCTGGGCCCGGGCTGTGTAACATGGAACTCCATCTAGATTCACAACCCTGGCAAGACGGCTGATCTGAATGAAATGGAGTCTGACTCCATCAACATCCCAAAATAAACTTCACCAGGCAAAGGGGTGAAGGTCTTGGACCACAAAACTGCACTCAGCTGCTCTCTTGCAAATGGGACCAACTAGCTGTTCAATAATGTTCCACGTGGGGCTCCCGCTATGGGCGCAAGTTCATGACAGAATAGTAATCATTATCAGAACAATAACTTCCTAAATTTTCTTTTTTTCTCTCTCCTGAAACCTAGTCTCACTATCTTACCCAGGCTTGAATTCATGAGACCTCCTGTCTCAGCTTCCCAAATGCTTGGATTACAAGCATTAAGCAACACCACCATTTTTTAAAACTACATTTTCAGGGCATTTATATTTTGAATCTCTTACTTTCTCTGTTAATCATCTTTCTTTCCCTCTCTCTCTTTATCTCTTCAGTGATAGGAAATAGAGGAGATTAAAAGTATCACTCTCACCTATGGGAAGATATTTCTCAGGAACCGTGGTGTGTGACATGCTTGTGGTAATCGTGGCTTACTGAGTGTTTTGGAAACTCCAGTGACCCCGGGCTTGAATTGGAGATGTGTCAGGACTGATTATTTTAACAAAACCTCTGGGCACCAGGCTTTCATGATCTCAAATAGCTACTGTTTAGGAGCAAGATTTCCCTTTTCATTTCACCTCATTTGAACTTTTTCTGCTTCCCCCAGTCGCTTGTTTATTTCACCCATTCCATCGTCAGTTCCTATACCCTGCAGAGAGAAAGTGAAGAACTCACAGCTCAATGTGCCAGCCCACAGTTGTGCGGTCCACCCAACCCCCCTTCTCTCAAGGAGGGGATCCTAAATAATGCACTAATGTACTCACAGGAGAGCCTTACAGGACACAAGCAAATCATTTGCCAATTCACAATTCACAAGCTGCCCAGTGTGAGATCCTCTGAGCTGGAAACTGGAAGCAAAGGAGAAACGATGATTTGGTTCCGATCAAAGACCAGACTCAGGAGGTTAGGGGGGCAGCCACAGAGTTTGCTAGAATGCACAAAGATTCCTCAAATTCCTCCCATGGATGTGGAGGGGGTCAGAGAAGTGCACCTGTCAGGGATAATGGAATGATGGGTGGAACTTTCTAGATCTGCTGACAGGTTTGGGTTCTCCTCCTTGTGCTCTGACACTTTGAGGCAGGTTCCTCAATCTGTCCAACTCTGCTTCGTCCTCCTGGAAGTAAGAACTCAGACAGATGACCTGGCCTGTGTCCCAAGCGGGATTGAAAATCCATGTAAGACTTAGTAATGGTAATAAGAATTAGAATAGCAAACAACAATTGAATACTGGTGTGTTCTATGGTATTCTGTTTTGCTGGCTTATTTAAAACTCTGCTCCCAGTTCCCAGCTGACAGGATGGCAGGGAATTTCATACTGGGCAGCTTGTGAATTATGAATTGGCAAATTATTTGCTTGTGTCCTGTAAGGCTCTATCTACCACCTTCAGGATTACAGGCATATAAGCCCCTGGTACCTGGCTTTAAATCCCCCTGCTTTCACCCAGGTATTGTTTTAGAATCAAATTTGTACATGATCAACACAGAAGGAAAACAACCTCTAGACACCATCTGGTCGGTGTCAATACTCCAGGCTGAGTATCAGACTTCTGGGAGGCACAAGATCGAAGTTTAAGCGTTGGAATCAACCTTTGAGGAAGAACCTTTTTTTCCCTCTCTTTCCTTTTCTTTCTTTCTTTTTTTTTTTTTTCTGCCTGTCTCGAGACTTGAACTCAAGGTCTAGGTGCAATCCCTGAGCTTCTTTTCCTCAAGGCTAACGCTGTACTACTGAGCCACAGCTCTACTTCCAGCTTTTTTTTTTTTGTAGTTTATTGGAGATAAGAGTCTCATGGACTTTCCTGCCTGGGCTGGTTTTGAACCACAATCCTCAGATCTCAGCCTCCTGGGTAGCTGGGATTATAGGCATGAGCTACCAGTGCCTGGCAAGGAAAAACCATTTCTTCAGAAGCCAGAGAAGCAGAGCCTGGGAGGGAAGGTGGCTTCTGTCATCTGCAGATTCTAGAAGCACCTTTCTTCTGCTGTGGTTATTTCCAATATGCACTCATGTAACTCCACTGTCAGCCATGTGGCCTTCCCAGGGTCTGACATACACGCAGCCCCAACCTCTAGCTCAAGGTCAGTGGTCCAGGGGAATTTGACCTTCCTGACAGAGAAGCATCTTAGACTTGACTGTGGCCAACTGAGCCAATGACTGGTAAGTGGCCCAGAGCCACTAGGAAGTGGCTCAGGCACCAAAGATTACATTAAAGTGCAGGTAGCTCATGCCTGTAATCCTAGCTATTCAGGAAGCTGAGATCTGAGGATCACAATTCCAAGCCAACCCAGGCAGGAAAGTCTGTGAGACTCTTATCGCCAATTAACTGACAAAAAAGAGAAAGAAAGGAAGGAAGGGAGGGAGGGAGGGAGGGAGGGAGGGAGGGAGGGAGGGAGAGAGAGAGAGAGAGAGAGAGAGAGAGAGAGAGAGAGAGAAAGAAAGAAAGAAAGAAAGAAAGGAAGGAAGGAAGGAAGGAAGGAAGGAAGGAAGGAAGGAAGGAAGGAAGGAAGGAAGGAAGGAAGGAAGGAAGAAAAGAACCAGAAGTGGAGCTGTGGCTCAAGAGTTAGAATGCGAGCTTTGAGCAAAAAAGCTCAGGGACAGTGCCCAGACCTTGAGTTCAAGCCTCAGCAACAACACACACACACACACACACACACACACACACACACACACACACACACACAAATCTTATTAATGTATTAATGCAGAGATTTGAATTCAGGGCCTTGCAGTTTAGAGGCAGGGGCTCCCTTACCTCAGTCATCCTCCCAGCTGTTTTACCTTTCATACTTTCTTCAGGTAGAATTTCATGACAGCTTTGCTCTGGCTTGCCTTGAACCTTAGTCCTCCTAGCTCTGCCTCCCAAGTTGGTGGGACTACAGATACGTATCAATTGTGCTTGGGCTGTTGGTTGAGATGAAGGTCTCACTACCTTTGCCTGAGCTGGTCTTAAACCTCGTTGTACCCCAACTCTTATCTACCATGGAGCTAGAATTCTAGGCATATGCCAGCATAGTTGGCCCTTTCAAGAGTTTTGAACACCTCAAGACACATAGCTGTTGGTCAGCTGTGCTCAGGACAACAGAGAAATTAATATGATAACAAACATATATTGATTTCTCTCCAGGGGGTCAGCCTAAAGCGTATTTTAGGCCAGAGTGGATACAAATCCCATCTCCCATTACCCCAAACTTTGTAGGGTGTGTATATGTCTCACATGAAGTAGAGTCTACGTGTGAGCTGAGTGACATTGCCGAGGAGCTAGTTGGCAGAGTGACACACTTTACAGACATTTAAATACATCTTAATTTGATTTTGCAGTTTGCTCTGACTATTGCAGAATTGATATACTTCTTCTGGTCAGAAATGCTTTTAAGGTTCTCCTATTTAAAAAAAAAAAAATGGTAGCAGCCGGGCACTGGTGGCTCATGCCTATAATCCCAGCTACTTAGGAGACTGAGATCTGAGGATCATGGTTCAAAGCCAACCTGGGGCAGAAAAGTCCATGAGACTCTTATCTCCAGGAAAATATTCAGGAAAACCTGGAAGTGGTGCTGTGGCTCAAGTGGTGGAGCCCTAGCCTTGAGCACAAAGAGGCTAAGGTAAAGTACCTGGGCCCTAATGGGTCTTGACACTGTAGTACTTAGTCTACCTAATGCAGAGGAGGAATCAGCAGTGATGGGTACCAGGAGGTACCCAGCAGCAGACAAGCAGAAGGGCAATGGAGTTAAATTGTCTTCATTTTGAGTCATATTGACTCCAGGGCTGGAACTGAAGGGCCTTCGACCAACAGCATCATTCCCTTTGTATTTGTTTCATCTTCAACATTCTTGTTGGGAGGACTGAGTCAGATAACTTACAGAGAACTTATTGTGCGTAAGTGTGTATGTGGAGTTGTTTACGGTGTTCCCTTGAGGGTGTCACAGCAAATATCCCCATTTTGAAGATGCTGTAAAGAAGGTTTAGAGACAGGCTGTGATTGGCCACATTTGATAAACGGTGAAGTGAGAAGATTGAATTCAGATGGCTCTACGAGAGTTTATATTCTTTTTTTAAAATTTTATTCTTGTGTGCCAGTCCTGCAGCTTGAGCTTTTCTTCTCTCTCTCTCTCTCTCTCTCTCTCTCTCAAAACTAGAACTCTATCACTTGAGCCACGGTTCCACTCCCCGTTTTTATTTTTGGTAGTTAATTGGAGATAAGAATCTCACAGACTTTCCTACCCTAGCTGGTTTGGAAGCGTGATCCTCAGATCTCAGGTTCCTGACTAGCTCGGATTAGAGGTGTGAGCCACTGGTGCTAGAGTTCATATTCTTAATCAGTGTTTCTGCCAGTGAGGAGAAGTCAGGTTCAACTACAGTAACAAGTGACCCACCCTTGTATTGAGCTAATAACATGTGCGTTAACTTAACTTGACATGCATGGTTGCAGTGTAGCGCAGGGTGATCACTCAGAGACCCAGGCTGAGAAAAAGACAACTGTCCCAAGAAATGCTTCTATAATAGATGTATATTGGAAGCACCCAGATGATTATACACACCATTTCTGTTCAACTTGATTGGAAGAAGTCATCATGTGATCTGAGAACAATAATGCCATGTGACTAAATTACACCTGGGGGTCACCCAGGTGAGGGAATGGTCAAGGATTTAAGTAATCCATCCATGTAAATATCTAAGAATGGAGCCTAGAACATATAACTTTCAGCAAGTTAGGTATCCATTCAGATTAATCAATGAATGGCCTCTTATCGTAGTGTTCTAATTTAAACCTCTGTTGCCTGATCCTCTTTTTCCTGGTCTCCATCTCCAAGGCCACTTCCTGCTCTGTTTTGTTCTCCAGATCTCTTCCTCTATGAAATCATCTCTCCTGATTCCCTGCGATCAGATGGGGCAAAGCCCATCTGAGGCCTTTCCACAAGTCAGTTCCCACATTAGAACTTTTTCTTCTATACGGGTGTATTGGCATGACCCATCTCTGAGTGAACAAGCCTATTCACTGTCCCCTCAATTGGTCCCACACCTCCCTACCTTACGCTCTGAGGCCTGTGTGTGCTCTCCCTTCCACAAATGCATCTCCACTTTCTACATCCTCCAATGTACACCACAAGGCAGCCTACTACTTCCTGCAAGCCTACCTCCTCCTCTGTGGCTGCAATGATGTCATTCAGGGCTGACCTCCCTTCCTCCCTCACTGTGGTCATCAGAATGTATGCTCCTCATTTGGCATTGAGATCAGCCTGCTTTGAACACTTTGTTCTTTTATCTTTCCATTGTTCCTATCAGGACCATGGGAATAATACAGGGGTGTGGCTTCAGACAGATGGGGATCCAAAATTCTCTGGCTGCTGTCTGATTTCTTGGATTCTATCTGTTTTCTGTCTGTGTTTCCTGGCTTCTGTCTGTATTTTCTGTATTCTGTCTGGTTTCTTGGATTCTGTCTGATTTCCTGGATTCTGTCTGTGTTCTGCCTGTGTTTCCTGGATTCTGTCTGTATTTCTTCTGATCTCCTGGATTCTGTCTGTATTTCCTGGCTTTGAGACCAGGCACAGTCCCTGTGTCCTGGGACATGGAAGTGCTTATACCAACCTCTCAAGGTTGCTAGGAAGCAAAAGCCCCGTATGTGGGGGCATGTACGTGGGCCATAGTGTACAACTGTTCTCATCATTGCTACATCCCTGTACTCAGACCAGTATCTGGTACATATTAGGCAGTTTGGTGACTATTGGTTGGATGAATAAACTCCCAGAAACCCTTCCTGCATGCTAGTTTTCTCTAAAAGCTGTACATTTCTTTAAAAATCCAGAATTCTGAAAAGGTTATTACAAACGCTCATTGCTGCAACTCAGACGTTCTGAGTCTAGATTCCTGACCTGATGTGGAGACTATGTCTTCTAAATGCTTCCTAAATGCTAGTGCCTGGTATCTGCAGATTATGTGTAGGGATACTGTGAATGAAAAGAACCCATATTTACTGCATGGACAGCCTTCTACGAGGACCTCTGCAACCCATGTGCAAGGATGCTAAGCTTTTCATCTTTCTTGTCAGTGTCTGTACATTGCTAATTCATTTATTCTAGACTATAGCACACCTTTAAAAAATCCGTGCATTAAACTGAATTAATGTATGTCTGCTTAATAGGTCTTTTGTGTGTGTGTGTGTGTGTGTGTGTGTGTGTGTGGTGCTAAATGGCACTAGGTCTGAAAGTGAAGCTAGTGGCTTGTTCATTAAGCTTCTCTGATAACACTTGACTTAGCTTCAAACCCAGGGCCATCTAAGTAGCATTAGCTCAAGGATTTATATGTGGGTGGTCAAAAACAAAATCTGTTGCTGCACTGAAGAAAAGACAATTTCCTAATTGTAAATTTCATTTGATAATCATTTGTAAGTTCTTGTGGGTATCCCCAGGAAAGAATTGTCCCCCCACCCCTCCCCCCGCCCCCTGTCCACCAAGAAAAGTTCAAGATCACCTTATTAAAGCCCATGTGATCGTTGGGGAAATATTTGCTATCTTTTAGCAGAGTTGTCCTTGGATAAAAAGTGAACATACCCGTGCTTAGCAATATCAGCTCCAGCTCCCTGAAGGATTCTGGTATTTACTTTGCTGAGGTATAGCCCATGAGACCTGCATTGCCTATTGAACTCTAGAGCTTAGCAGTTGGCTAGAAATGTACACAATGCTGCTATGCACTAGAGTCCACACTCAGAGAAACACCCTTACAACACACACTGGGTCTAAAATGCCAATATTATGGAAGTTAAGAAATCTCAGCTTGTGCTTTTCATTGGCTGCGTGGTGGGTACTGGTACTCTGAAGTTTAGTTGTGTGGAACCTGGAAGGGTTACGACGTCTCCCATCATGAAAGCCATTTCCATCTGGCTTAACCTTGGGGGAAAGTCAAGGCTTGAATGACATAGGTCCCCTTTTTCCTCAAAGCTGTAACCAAGTGTGTGTGTGTGTGTGTGTGTGTGTGTGTGTGTGTGTGTGTGTGTGTGTGAGAACACACGCGTGTGCCATTCCTGGGTCTTGAACTAAGGGCCTCACATAGTCCTTCAGCTTTTTGCTCAAAGCTAGCACTCTACCAGTTGAGCCATGCTTCCACTTCTGGCTTTTTTGGTGATAAATTGGAAATAAGAGTCTCACTGACTCTTGCCCATGCTGGTTTTGAACCGGGATCCTCAGATCTTTGCCTCCTGAGTAACTAAGATTACAGACATAAGCCATAGGGCCTGGCAAGGTTGTAACTAGGTTGTAAAGGCATGGGAAACCGTTGATTGTTATTGTTGTCGTTGTTCGTAATCGAAACATGACTGGTTATTCTTTTAGCTAGACTCCAAAACCACAACCCTCTCACCTGGCTCACTGTAGGGTTAACGTTTCTCCAAAGCCCATTTTCTCACTCTTTCCTGGTCTTGGATGGGGAAAGGAAAAAAACAAAAACAAAAACAACTAAAACCCACTCAGCTCAGTAATTGAAGAGTCTCATTTGGTAGGAAACAAGCAGATTGATGGAGGGAATTCTGTGAGCTGTGATCATGGTGTAGAACCATCAGGATGGAGGCCAATTTTCCAATCAGCTTCTCAGCAATAGTCACTCACTATGAAACAAAGCCAGCCCTGTAGAAACTAAGTAAGACCGTGTGCTGTGGTCAGCAAAAGTCACTGGGTTTGGCACAACAGGTCTACTAGGTTTGGCTTCTAAACTTGCTAGGGAGAGACCTCAGTTTCATCTCTATAATGGGAATAATAATTCTCATTCTGGTTACACTCAATGCCAGAAACAACAAGGGAGCTGAGGACTTCCCTAAAATGCAGTATTGAAGTAGATTCTGTCACTCAGAACATTTCTGCACAGCCTATTTGTGGACATTTTGAAGTGATGGCATTATTATTAGCTTGGAACTGTGATCCTTAGATCTTAGTCTCCTGATTATCTAGGATTACAGGCATGATCCACCAGTACCTGGCTATTGTACATATTTACAGCATATCAGAAAAAGGTAAGACCAACTCTGAGAAGCACAATATATATTTAATGGGATTCTGATTCCGAAACACTGATTTTTTTTTGCCCCCTTTAACTTTTGTTCTAAGTGTCTTTCCTGTTATGAAATACGGTGGTACATTACAAGGTGTTTTTGTTTTAAAATAGCCTTACATAAAAAATTTAGAAGATGTATTCGTATCCTACATCAAGTCCCTGAAATGTCTTTCCACAGTTCTCTGGCCCTTGAAACTAGAATGCAAGAGAACTCTGCAGTCATTTCAGATGCATACTACTGCACAATATGTTGTTGTAGACATTTTGTGTGTGTGTGCGTGCGTGTACGTGTGTATGTGTGCGTGTGTGTATGTGTGAGAGAGAGACAGAGACAGAAAGAGAGGGAGGTAGAGGGAGAGGGGGGAAGGACAGAGGGAGAGAGGGAGAGAGGAAGAGAGGGAGGGAGGGAGAAAGGGAGAGAGGGAGAGAGACCTGGCTGTGTTTGGCATGCTAAAAGGGACTTTTCCACATGCTGTATTAATTCTCACATAACCTGCTGTGGTAGGCAGGTCTACTTGTCTAGGTCCCACTGAATTACAAAGATTATAAATGGGTATGGGAAGCAGGAAGGCAGGAAGACTGGCAGTTTTTTCCAACTCAAGAGTTCACATCCCTTCTTTCTTTGCTGCTTGCAAGCTTCTTGATGATACTGAACTTGGATCTGTTTGCTTTTCTTTTTTTTTTTTTTTTTTTTTTTTTTATTGTAAAGCTACTATACAGAGGGTCACAGTTACATGAGTGAGGTTATGAGTACACTTCCTCTTGAACATTGTTACCCCCTCCATTGTTTTCCCCCTACCATCCCCTCCCTCCCTCCCTTCCCCGAGGTTCTTTTTTTTTTTTTTTTTTGATTGTGATTAAATGATTACATAATTTCAAAGTCACAAGTTCATTCTAACTTCCCTGGAGCAAATTGTCTACCACAGTCTGTAATATATAACAGTGTTCACATGTTATATACCATATTTGTGATCAGCAGCATGAGGATATTTAGTAGTGGTTCAACCAGATGAGCGGGAGTTCTTTGTTTCTTAAGTCCTGTTAGTTTTGTCGTATCACTAACCTTTTGGATTTAGCATCCACTTATGAGGGAGACCATGTACCGTTTGTCTCTTCGTTCTTGGCTTACCTCGCTCAACATGATTCCTTCTAGCTCCATCCATTTCCCTGCAAATGCCATTATTTTGTCATTTCTAATGGCTGCATAATATTCCATTGTGTATAGATACCACAATTTTTGGATCCATTCATCTGTGGTGGGGCACCTAGGTTGTTTCCATATCCTAGCTATTGCGAACAGTGCTGCAATAAACATGGAGGTGCACGTGTCCTTGTATATTGGTTCCTGTTGTTCAGGGTAGATGCCTAGAAGTGGTATGACTGGGTCGTAAGGGAGGTCAATCTTTAGCTTTCTAAGGACCCTCCAGACTGCTTTCCAAAGTGGTTGTATAAGTGTACATTCCCACCAGCAGTGTAATAGGGTTCCTCTTTCTCCACATCCCCTCCAGCATTTGTCGTTGGCTGATTTGTGGATGTGGGACATTCTGACTGGGGTAAGGTGGTATCTCAGGGTTGTCTTTATTTGCATTTCCTTCACCACCAGGGATGATGAACATTTCCTCATGTGTTTCTTTGCCATTTTTATTTCTTCATTTGAGAAGTCCCTCTTTAGTTCCCTTGCCCATTTAGTAATTGGTTTGTTAGGTTTGGGAGGGATTAGTTTCTTGAGTTCCCTGTATATACAGGATGTTAACCCCTTGTCTGATATATTGCTGGTAAATATTTTTTCCCAATTAGTTGGTTGTCTTTCTAGCTTAGTTGCGATAGATTTAGCTGTGCAGAAGCTTTTTATTTTAAGGTAGTCCCATTTGTCGAGTCTCTCTCCAACTTGTTGTGACCCTGGGACTCTGTTCAGGAAGTTCCTTCCTGTGCCTATTAGTTCAAGTGTCTCTCCTACTCTGTCCTGCAGTAGTTTCAGAGATTCAGGTTTAATGTTAAGGTCTTTAATCCATTTTGAGTTGATGTTGGTGCATGGTGATAGGCTGGGGTCCACTTTTAGTTTTCTGCATGTGGCTGCCCAGTTTTCCCAGCACCAGCGGTTGAAGAGGCTGTGTTTCTTCCATTGTATGTCTTTGGCTCCTTTGTCGAATATCAGCTGGCTGTAGGCCTGTGGATTTATATCTGGATCTTCTATTCTGTTCCATTGGTCTTCGGGTCTGTTTTTGTGCCAGTACCATGCTGTCTTTGTGATTATAGCTCTGTAGTAGAGTTTGAAGTTCGGCATGGATAGCCCTCCCATATTGTCTTTATCCCCTAGAATTGTTTTGGCTATTCTAGGTCTTTTGTTGTTCCATATAAATTTTTGGACTGTTTTCTGTATTTCAGTGATGTACGTCATTGGGATTTTAATAGGAATTGCATTGAATTTGTATATTAATTTTGGAAGTATCACCATCTTTACTATATTAAGTCGGCCTATCCAGGAGCATGGGAGGTCTTTCCATTTCCTAGTGTCTTCTGCAATTTCTTTCTTTAACTTTTTATAGTTCTCATTAAATAGTTCTTTTACATCTTTGGTTAGGTTAATTCCTAAATATTTTATTTTTTGGGAGGTTATTGTGAATGGGGTTGCTCCCTTTATTTCCCTCTCTTCCTGTGCGTTATCAGTGTATAGGAAGGCAACTGATTTTTGTGGGTTTATTTTGTATCCTGCTATTTTGCCGAAGTGACTTATGATTTCTAAAAGTTTGGGGATGGAGTTTTTGGGATCGTGGAGGTATAGTATCATGTCGTCTGCAAAAAGGGATAGTTTCACTTCTTCTTTCCCTATGCGGATCCCTTTAATGTCTTTTTCTTGCCTTATTGCCCTGGCTAAGGGTTCTAGGACTATGTTGAAGAGGAGTGGAGACAGTGGACATCCTTGCCTTGTTCCTGTTTTTAGGAGGATTGGTTGTAGCTTTTCCCCGTTAAGTATAATATTGGCTATTGGTCTGTCATAAATGGCTTTTATTGTTTTTAGAAATGTTCCTTCTATTCCTATTTTCTCCAGAGCTTTTAGCATGAATGAATGTTGAATTTTATCAAAGGCCTTTTCTGCATCTGTGGCGATAATCATGTGATTCTTGACCTTGGCTCTGTTGATATGCTGGATTACATTTATTGACTTACGTATGTTAAACCATCCCTGTGTCTCTGGGATGAAGCCTACCTGATCATAGTGTATTATTTTTTTTATGTGTTTCTGGATTCTGTTAGCTAGAATCTTGTTAAGGATCTTTGCATCTGTGTTCATCAAGGAGATTGGCCTGTAATTCTCCTTTTTGGTTGGGTCTTTGCCTGGTTTGGGGATGAGTGTGATATTGGCTTCGTAGAATGAGTTTGGGATAGCTCCCTCCTTCTCTGTTTCTCTGAAGAGCTTGAGGAGTATGGGTATTAGTTCTTCTTTAAAGGTCTTATAGAATTCTGCTGTGAATCCATCTGGTCCTGGGCTTTTTTTTGTTGGAAGACTTTTGATAGCTTCCTGTATCTCATTATAGGATATTGGCTTATTTAATTGGTTAACTTCTTCTTTGCTCAGTTTGGGTAACTTGTATTTCTCTAAAAATGCATCCATTTCCGCCAGATTTTCTTCCTTTAGAGAGTATAGCTTTTGAAAGTAGTCAGTTAGAATTGTTTGGATATCTTGGGTACGTGTTGTGATGTTTCCCGTGGCATCCCTAATCCTATTAATATGGGTTTCCTCTCTTCTTTTTTTAATTAATCTTGCCAACGGGCCATCAATTTTGTTTATTTTTTCAAAGAACCAGCTTTTTGTTTGGTTTATTTTGGTTATGGTTTTCTGATTTTCTAATTGGTTAATCTCTGCTCTCAATTTGGTTATCTGGCTTCGTCTAGTAGCTTTAGGTCCCATTTTTTCTTGTTTTTCTAGCTGTTTTAGTTGCAACATGAGATTATTTACTTGGTCTGTCTCCATTCTCTTGATGTGGGCACTGAGGGCAATAAATTTGCCCCTCAGGACTGCTTTTGCTGTGTCCCACAAGTTTCTTTGTGAGGTGTTTTCATTTTCATTGAGTTCTAGGAAATGCTTTATTTCTTCTCTGATCTCTTCTGTTACCCAGGCCTTGTTAAGGAGTGTGCTGTTCAATTTCCATGTATTAGAGAAATTTCTGCGGTATGCTTTGTTATTGAGAGCTAGCTTGATTCCACTGTGGTCAGATAGGATACAGGGGATTATGTCGATCCCTTTGTATTTGCTTAAGTTCCTTGAATGAACTATGATATGGTCTATTTTGGAGAAAGTTCCATGAGCTGCTGAGAAGAATGTGTACTGTGTTGTTTTAGGGTGAAATACTCGGTAGATGTCAGTTAATTCCGCTTGAAGTATGGCCTCACTTAATTCGGTAGCTTCTTTGCCAATCCTCTGGTTGGTAGACCTGTCCTTTGGTGAGAGTGGCGTGTTAAAGTCTCCTAGTATTATCGTATTGGGATCTATTTTATTCTGTAAGTTTGAGAGCATTTGTTTAACATATCTGGGTGCACCGATATTTGGGGCATATAAGTTGATGATGGTTATATCCTCCTCTTGGATTGTTCCCTTTATTAATATGTAATGTCCGTCCTTGTCTTTCTGTACTGATTTTAATGAAAAGTTTATTTTGTCAGATATCAGGATAGCTACACCTGCTTTCTTATTGGGGGAATTTGATTGGTAGATCCTTTTCCACCCCTTCACTCTGAGTTTGTTTGTATGTTTGGCTGAGAGGTGGGTCTCCTGAAGGCAACAGATGGATGGGTCTTGTTTTCTGATCCAGTCCTCAGTTCGTTTTCTTTTAATTGGCGAATTCAGCCCATTTATATTAAGAGAAAGTATAGAGAGATGCATTGTTGTCCCTGCCATTCCGTTTTCCTAAGTTTTTCTTCTTTCCTTTCCTCCTGTGCTTGCTCAGTTAGACTTTGAGTAATGCCTGTTTGGGGCAGGTCCCAGTTCCTGGTTGCTTTCTTCAGGTTGTGTCCCCCCTCTTAGAATTCTTTGTAATGCTGGCTTAATGTTTATGTATTCATTTAGTTTTTCTTTGCTATTAAAAGTTTTCAGTTCTCCATCGAATGTGAATGCTAGCTTTGCCGGGTATATCAGTCTGGGTTGGCAGTTATTGGCTCTCAGGGCTCGTATGGTGCTTTCCCAGGCTTTTCTTGCATTCATTGTTTGTGTGGAGAGATCTGCAGTGATTCTAATTTTTTTCCCGTTGTAGTATAGCTCCTTCTTCATTTTTGCTGCATGCAGGATTGTTTCCTTATTATTCAGATCCATCATTGTTACTATTATGTGCCTAGAAGTGTTTCTCCTGGGATCTTGCTTGTTGGGTGTTCGATAAGCTTTTGTGATGTAGTTAAGATGGTCGTTTTTGAGGTGGGGAAAATTTTCATTGACTATCTTGTTAAATAGGTGTTGCATTCCCTTGCTCTGGAATTCCTCACCTTCGTCCACTCCGATTATGCGAAGGTTAAATTTTTTAGCATTATCTGCTTGCTCTTGAATTTCCCTTTGGTTTAATTTGAGTGATTTTTCCATATCTGTCACTTTTTGGTCCAGTTGGTGTATTCTGTCTTCTGTATCTGACACTCTACCTTCCATTTCATTCACTCTGTTGACCGTGGCTTCTATTGTGGTTTGCATGATGGAAATGGATCCCTTTATGGATT
The DNA here is from genome assembly GCF_019054845.1 of Dipodomys spectabilis. Lineage (NCBI taxonomy): Eukaryota > Metazoa > Chordata > Mammalia > Rodentia > Heteromyidae > Dipodomys > Dipodomys spectabilis. The sequence goes on from NW_024870832.1 coordinate 3,206,680, forward strand.
CAATGTTGGTTCTCAGAGTACTGATCTCACCTCTCAATGAGGTGATATCAGTATGCATTACCTCTAATTTGGCGTTTATCTCACTTCTTACTGAGGTTTGTGCAGCTTCTATTTTTGCATCCAATTTTTGTTTGATATCCTGTATATCTTTTGATAGTTCATCCTTGTGCTCTTTCAATTTCTGATCCATTTCTCGCTTTATTTCTTGAGTCATTGCCTCCAGCAACCCTTGGATGTAGTTTTTGTCTTCCATTCCTGCTTTGCTCCCACTGGGGCTCTCCCCTGCGTGGCTGCTGGCTTTTGAGGTGAGCTTGCTGTCCTGGGTAGTGGTAAACCTTGTGATTTTTCTCTGTGATTTTCGCATGGGGGTTCAGGAGACTGCTCTTCAATCTTGTTTTGGTGTGTCTGTCTTTGCTTGGTTGCTGATTCTCTATTGGTAGAGAGAGTCTGTGTCTGATCTGGATTCTGTTGGGAGCCTATTTCCAGCTGCTATTCACTTAGGATTCTCAGCTCTCTGCTGTAGCAATTCCCGCCTTTGGAAGGGTTGAGCAGCCTAGACTGCTTGTGTTTGCTCCTGCGGGTGCTCTTGGGAAGATCAGATGTTCTGGATGCACTCTCCCAAATACTGGAGTCTGCTATGGGCTCCTGATGTGTTTTTGTTTGTTTTGGGCTGGTTGTGGGCTTGAACTCTAGGTTTGGGTGCTGTCCCTCAGCTCTTCAGCTCAGGGCTGGCACCCTAACATTTGAGCCACAGCCCCACTTCTGACCCTTTTTGCTTTGTTCAGGCGCCGGTCCCCTGGCCTGGTTCCGGCCCCAGCCTGGAGCGCGCTCGTTAGGCCTGTGCTAATGTGTATACCACCTTGGTTATGCAGCCTGGAGGACACAGTTCAAATTTCTTCTACTGTTGGTAGTCTTGACCCAGGGGCACTGTTCCTGGCTTGAGCATTTAAGCTCCCTTCCCGGGGCGCTCTTGCTCTGGCCTGGCCAGCAGAGTGTGCTCCACCGGCTGGTGGGGCTCTCGAACAGTTCCCAGTTTTAGTGGGTCCTGTGGTCCGGGTGTTGGGGTAGGGAGTCTAGGTCAGGGTCTGGGGATTCCCTCCAGCTCTGGTCTCCCTTGATGGATTCCCTGTCCCCTGATGGGTACTCACCCTGTAGGTCGTCAGTTGTTGTTGCAGTCCGTCAGTTGTTGTTGCAGTCCGAGTTCAGTTGGGGTGGTTGCGGGCTGGGTTGGGCGGCCCCCCGCCGGGTCGTTGCGATCGCGACAGGTCCCTTTGTGGCGCTGCTGGTGCCGGGCGGCTTTGGCGGGATGGAGCCTCTCCGCTCCGGTGGAGAGTGATGGGTGGGGTGGGATCCTCCTGGAGACTCCCGGCTGGTAGGTTTCTCTGTTCCTGGCGATCCGCTGTTCTGCAATCCGGTACCTGGTGATCTGCAAGCAGCCCCCTGTGTCTCTGTGGCTCCGGCAGCCCCCGCCGGGCCGGCTGGCCGGCGGCTTGGCGCACTGCCGCGCGGCCAGTAAAGGTTGGGGGAGGGGTCTTCGCTCTTCTCTGTTCTGAAATTCTTCTTTTCCTCTCTTTCTTTTTTTGTTATTTTCCACCTCTGGTTTTTCTCTGAGTGTTCGTCTTTTTGTTGTTGTCGGTCTCTTGGGGAGATTAAAGGTTGGAACTCGAACTCTCTTTTTGGTTGGAGAGAGCTGTGGCGTTTCCCTACTGCCCCGTCGCCATCTTCTGTTTGCTTTTCTTATCTGACAAAAGGGTACAGTAATACTGCCCTGTAGAGCTGCTAGTGAGGGACCGCAGTATCTAGAGAAAGGAATAGAGAGATTGGTACTTGGTGAAAAAGGACTCCAGAATGTTTAATTCTTTTTTGTTTTTGTAAGTTGTAGGACTTGAACTTAGGATCTAGGCACTATCCCTGAGCTCTCTGTGCTCAAAGGCTAGCACTCTATCACTTTAAGCCATAGCTCACTACCAGTTTTTGAGTAGTTAATTAGAGATAAAAGTCTCACAGGGACTTTTCTGCCTGGGCTGTCTTCAAACCACAATCCTCAGATCTCAGCCTCCTGAGTAGCTAGGATCACAGGTGCGAGCCACCGCTGCCCAGCTGTTTAATTCTTTTAATCATTTTTTCCATAACCCTTCCTGAGTCCATGGTGAAATTCTGACATGAGTGTGTGTGTGTGTGTGTGTGTGTCGGTCCTGGAGCTTTTGTGCTAAAGGCTAGCACTCTTCCACTTGAGCCATAGCTCCACATCTGGCTTTTTGGTGGTTAATTGGAGATAAAGCTCTCACAGACTTTCCTGCCTGGGCTGGCTTCAAATGTCGATCCTCAGATCTCAGCTTCCTGAGTAGCTACCAGCATGAGCCATAGGTACCTAGTGACCTAGGTCTTGTTTTTATTTTTGTTGTTTCACTTTGTATTGCAAGTGGTTCTTAGGTTCTCTGATTAGGGCAGACCAAAGGGAAGATGGCCATTCAGGTGGGGATGGAGGTGATGTTTCTATTACAGGCGTTCTTGCTCCTAGGCCTGTGGCAGTTCACAGGCTCACATTTTGTCCAGCAATCCAACTCTACATTCTTCCCCCCAGCAGTGGCACCCCTTTATACCCTGTGCTCCAGTGGCATCAAACTGTCCAACAAATGACACCTACTGATACTCCTTCTCTCTAGACAAAAGTAGCCTCTGGCCAAAGAGGCCATGCACACACCCCCACTTTTGGGGCTGTATACAAGGCTACCTACAGTAGTGTGTGCATACATGACTCAAGTAGCATACATGGACATGCTGACCCCTGATGAATTCCAGTCCTTGAGATGTACAATCTGAAATCCCTGCAAAATAACAGTGAGAAACACCTGATTCCCTTTACCCCTTACAACCTTACGCTAGTGTGTGTGCCAGACTCTCTTCCTGCCTCTTAACATCTGCATCCCACTGAATCTTCATCTTCACACCTGGACTTCCAGGCTCAGCAAACTCACCTGAGGTTCTCAAACTTCCGCATGCTTCAGCCTCACTTGCAAGACGCCTGAAAACACAGCTTGCTGGGCCCAACTCCAGACTCCCGATTCCGTTGATCTGAATTAAGTATGAGAATTTGCATTTCTAACAAGTTCCCAGGTGAAAGTGATGATGTGGGCCTGGAGATCGTTTTGCTATTTCCTTCTCTTTGCAGCAACCGTCCCTTTTCGCAATTTGGCTGCTGAGTGTGGGCTGCATTTTTTATGGCAGTTTTCCAAACCTACAACCCCCCCCCCCCCGTTCTCCTGTGAGAGTAAAAGGCACCACATGCATCTAGAGACGAAGGCATCTTCTTTCACAAGTCCACATCCCTTTGACCCTCTTTTGTCCCTCAATGATCAGACATCCAGCCCAGTGCTGGCTTCTAGCCCATCTGGTGCCAGTCATACTTTCTTTCTTGGGTGACTTTCATGAGCTTGAGTGGGTAGGTCCACTGAGCAGATATAGGAAGAATGGTGAAATCTCTTCCACCTCAAGATTTGACCTGTGGGAGCCTGACTTGGAACAATGTCCACAGCGGGCTATTTGATCAAGGCTATGGTTACCTATATTGTGCTAATGAGAATCCTTGATTGTTTCAACTGAGTGGGCTGTATTCCCGTTACTTGTGCTTCATTATAAGAGTCACCTGATGGGCTGGGAAGGTGGCTCAGTGGTAGAGCGCTTGCCTCACATGCATGAGGCCCTGGGTTCAATTCCTCAGCACTATATAAGCAGGAAAAAAAGCCAGAAGTGGTGCTGTGGCTCAAGTGGTAGAGCGCTAGCCTTGAGCGGAAGAGCTGAGGGACAGCGCCCAGGCCCAGAGTTCAGGCTCACGACCAGACCCCCCCCCCCCCAAAAAAAAAAAAAAAAAAAGAATCACCTGTTTTTATAGTCCAAGGTGGTTTGGAGGTCATGTTTTTATTCCTAGGTTTGTTTGTTAGAATAGAGTCAGAATATTGGGCTGTCTGGTAGAAATAAAGACACCAAGTGCTGGTGGCTCATTCCTTTAATCCTAGCTACTCAGGAGGCTGATATCTGAGGATCACTGTTCAACACTAGCCTGGGCAGGAAAGTCCCTGAGATTCTTAGCTTCAATTAACCACTAGAAAACCAGAAGGGGAGCTGTGGTTCAAAGTGTTAGAGCACTAGTCTTGAGCAAAAGGGCTCAAGAGTTCAAGCTCTACAACTGACAAAAGAAGGAAGGAAGAAAAGAAGGAAGGAAGGAAGGAAGGAAGGAAGGAAGGAAGGAAGGAAGGAAGGAAGGAAGGAAGGAAGGAAGGAAAGGTGGGAGGGAAGAAAGACACAAACTCAAAAGGATCTTAGCAAGGCAAAGTTTACTTCTGTGGAAGAATGTGCTACTGACAGAAAGCCAAATATACAAGTGTGTTGGCCAGGAAGTGTGCCCAGGTTTTATCCCTAATGCCTGGCTGCTCCTTGTTGTGATTGGTCATCCCTTATTCACAATCTCTAATGATTGGCTAGTTTGAAAGAGGTTAAAAGTTTACCTGAGTCATCAGCCAAAAACTCAGAAAAAAACAATTCCTGCTCAGCTGGTGCTCTACTATTTGAGTCATGCCTCCAACCCCTAGACAAACAATTCTTACAATAGGATATGGCTTAACTGATACAGTCTCTTGTAGGATAATTTTACAATGACTGTGCTTATGTCAAGCAAACACTGTGACAAAAAAGATTCAAACTCCTACCCTGACCTGTTCATCGACTCTCCAGCAGTAACAGTGACACTGATGACAGGTACACATTTTGACCTTTGATCCACCTGCATGTTCTCAGGTCTCCTGGGACTATCCCATGGGGGCCCATCTTGTCCAGAATGCCAGTTCTCACAGTGGTACCAGGAAGACAGAACCAGCAACAACCAAGTGCTCATCTTCTACAGCAGAGTACCCCCATGGATTTCAGAGCCTTTTCCCTGAGAAACTCACATTCAGATCTTTGACCCAGGACTCAATGTGAACTTGAGGTCAGGCTCCAGGAAGGGCACCTGTCAACTCAAGAGGGACTTCACTGGAGCTCCTCAATCCCATTGCAAACACATCCTCCAACAGAGGGCTAGCCGAACATAAAAAGCCAGGATACCGTAAAGACACACATACCTATGTCCACTGCTGTGTTGTTCACAATAGCCAAGTTATGGAAACAGCCCAGATAGATGAGTGGATCCAAAAAAAAATGTGGCACTTAAACACAAGCATTGAACACAGCCATTAGAAAGAATAAGATTATGTCATTCACAGGGAAATGGATGGACCTAGAACAAATCATGTCAAGTGCGTAAGCCAAGCTCAGAGAGACAAACAGTGCATGCTTTCCTCTCATATGCAGGAGCTAGACCTAAATACACTGGAGCATGATGAATTATGCAGCTCTCTAGGCATTCACACACAGTGAGACCAAAGGAGGACACTCTTAGGAGAGGAACACAGGGCTTCAGATGCCTATGTGCACCTGATAATGTAAAACAATATTGAAATGAACTCCAGGAGATGGAAACAAGAGGATTTTTCTTTTTTGCTGTTTTGTTTTGTTTGCTTTTTGTTCTGTTTGTTGGTTTTTCTGTCTTTGGGAGGGTAAAGGAAGCACAGAAATGGAGGTACAAAGGGTGAACAAATGCAGCAGTGGTACTCACTGGACACCATATGGAAAATGAACTGGACAACTTATGGGTGAGGATATGAGGAAAGAACTGGGAGAGAGCTAGGGAAGGGGTGCCATTGCCCAAAAAGAAATGTACGTATTGGGCTGGGAAGGTGGCTCAGTGGTAGATTGCTTGCCCTGCATGCTTGAGGCCCTGGGTTTGATTCCTCAGCACCACATAAGCAAAAAAGAAAAAAGCCGGAAGTGGCGCTGTGACACAAGTGGTAGAGCGCTAGCCTTGAGCTGAATTGCTGAGGGACAGCGCCCAGGCCCAGAGTTCAGGCCCCACGACTGGACCCCCCCCCCAAAAAAAGAAATATGTACGTATTACTTGGCTTGTATACCCCTCTGTACATCACCGTTATAATAACAATTAAAAATTTAATAGAATAGAGAAAAAATAAAACCTTTTCCAGATGACAAAACCAAAAGGGTCAGAAGTCAACCCAATAGAAGAGTATGAATTGGCTCCTCTTCAAAGGATGCATGAAGACCATCAGGAACTCTTCTGCTAGCTGGTTTTGCTGGACATGTGAGGAAGAATGAACAAGAACATAAGACCCTGATAGATGGGGGCATGCACAGTTGGAATTCCAAAGAGACACACAGTAATATTCCCAAACTTGGACTGGTCTTGGGGGGTGAATGTGCATCTCAGGGTTTAGGGGGTGGGCAGAATAGAGCTTCTGCTTTGCTTTCATGTGATATTTGTGCGCAAAGACCAGCTTTCTGGAAGCCACACAAAGAAAGCAGCATTGCCCAGGATCTAGATCGCCTTAAGCAATGTGTTTCCCCTCCAGGGAGCCTCATTTTCTGTTTCCTATGAAGTTACCATGGAGCCCAATGCTGCTGCTAATGGCCATGTCCTTTATTATAGCAACATGGCTGCCCTTACCGTGTGTGTATGGTGACATGCTGGGGTCTAAGGATTGTCTCTGGAGCAAGATCAGCCCATTTTTATAGCAACCAGGAAAGGTACAATGTGATCCTTTTATCTGTGTTACAGGCAAATACATTCAGGAGTAAAGAGATCCAATAGCTTCTCTAAAAATCATACCATGAATACTCAGCCTTTGAATTCGGTCCTGAATGACACACCTGCACTTCACCAGAGCATGATACTAGTCTAGGAGAGATATTAAAATAATCTTGGCTTGGTGCTGGAGGCTAACACCTGTAACCCTAGCTGTTCTGGAGCCTGATATACAGAAGTTCAAAGTTTGAAGACAGCAGAAAATTCTATCTCCAAAATAACCAGCTGGGCTGAAGGTTTGGCTCAAGAGGGAGAGCCCCAGTAGAACAAGCAGGAGACACTGAGTTTCAACCCCAAGACTGTCAATAATAATCTTTGGTGAGCTTGAAATAGTCAGTTATGGATATAGCCCAGATGCCCTTCAATGGATAAATGATTCAAGAAAATGTGAGCTATATATAATGTATTAAATATATTAAATATAATATATTATAATTATATAATATATAAATAATATATAGCAATGTTACATTTACTAGATAATATAATATATAATATTAAAATATGCAATACTGTATAATTATTTATAATTATAACAATATAATAGTATAAGATTATAATATAATAGGTAAGATTATAACATTAGATATATTTCATATAATGTATTATGATATATGTATGTAATATGTGACATGTGTATATATATATATGTATAATCATTCATATTTTTATTCATCAGTCAAGAAGAATGATATTAGGTCATTTGCAGAGAAATGGATGGATAGGTCTAGGGGTTAAGAGGTGTAAAGTAAAACAGGTCAGGTTCAGAGAGACAAAAGAACTCACGTCTTTCTCATATGCGGATCATAGATCTACATATAAATATGTTTAAACATGTACAGGGTCCTATGCACACATTGGCAAACATATTAACAAAAATATCGTATGTACAGGGGAGGATTCCAGTAACGGAGTTCCTTTAAGTAACTAACTTACAGTTTAACCAAATGAATACCAGGAAGCTGGGAGGGGGAGGAGAACAGATGAATGGAGAGAGGAAAGGCAAGGGAATACAGCCATAATGTTCCAGGCACATGTGTGAAAATGGAACCAGGTAAATTAAGATGGTGGATGGAGTAGGGAGAGAGGAGGGAGAATGATGAGAGGGTTGATGTGGACCAAGATCCATTATACTTACAATTGGAACCCCTTGGTACAACTACTTAAGGATAAGGAAAACTTAAATAAATACAGAATAAATCTGGTGGCCCATACCTCTAATCCTAGCTACGCAGGAGGCTGAGCTCTGAGGATTATGGTTCAAAGGCAGCCAGGGCAGGAAAGTCTGTGAGACTTTTATCTCCAATTAATCACCAGAAAACCAGAAGTGATGCTGTGGATCAAAGTGGTAGAGCCTTGAATGAAAGAGCTCAGGGGCAGTTCCCAGATCCTGAGTTCAAGCCCCAAGACCAACCAATATATGTATGTATATGTAACAGAGAGAGAAAAAGATAGACAGACAGACAGACAGACAGACAGACAGACAGACAGACAGACAGACAGACAGACAGACAGACAGATAGATAGATAGATAGATAGATAGATAGATAGATAGATAGATAGATAGATAGATAGATAGATAACTAAACTGTATGGCTATCTCATGGTTGGTTACTGTGCCATTGCTTGCTCTCAGAGCTTCAGGCAGAAGCTTGTTGGCCTGACTCCTCACTGGCCTTGGTGCCTGTCTGTGGTTTCCTGCCTCCCCCCTTTTCTCCTCTCTTGCATTATGAAAATCAGAAGCAGCTGTGAACCCTGCAGATTGCAAATGGAATTGTGAGTGTCATGCTCGCTGCTAACAACTCATTCATTACCAGGGTGGCGGACATGTTCTGCTGTGCTGTTAACTATCTATTTGCTCCCAGGTGTCACCTGAAATCAAAAACAATGTATTCAACTGCTGAATCTGGGTGTTTTAAGTTCAGACTTAGGCACTATGTGCCTGTGACTCCAAAGGGTGCCCCCCTGTGCTGAGGGCAGGAAAACCTGTGCCCAGGTGCTAAGTAGTAGACTTTAGAAGGAACTTGATCTGACCTCCAATCATTGCCACTACTCTACAAATACTTGCTGAGCTCCATCTTTGTGCCTGATACTGCACAGGAACTAGAGAAAGCAAGAGAGGAAAGACTGACACAAGAAACAAAGCTATAGATAAATGGTGGTGGTCATTTCAGATGACAACCAAAAAAAGTAAGGAGAAAATGAAACCAAGTGTATGATAGTTTTCAAGCTTAAGCAGAAACATAATCCCTTTGATGCTATGTTCACAGAAGGACTGGCAGAGCAGGTAGGAGATCAGATGAAATTGACCAGCAATTGACCCATCCTAGGTCATTCCAGAGGGAAGGTTATTCTATCAGAAGGATTTTTAAATGCAAACCCCCTTGGTGGATCCAGGTGGAAATGGTTTCAACCAACAGCAAAGAGATCCAAGAGGGCAGGTTCTGGAAGCAGAGTGTCAACAGGGTGGCTGGAGGGGTCCCCCAGAGACAGATTATGTAGAGTCTCCTAGATCAGGCGCTTTCTAGGAACATTTGAAGAATCCTCAGGAGCCCCCAGAACAAACAAAGAAGGACTTGCTTACTCTATAGTCCCTATCTCTAGAACCTCATTCTGAACTTTTCTTTCCCAAAGTGAGGACCTTGTCTTTCTTTCTTTATTTTTTTTGTCGTCGTGGGGTTTGAACCTGGGCTTGGGCGCTGACCTTGCATTCTTCAGCTCAAGGTGAGTGCTCTACTGCTTGAGCCACAGTACCACTTCTGGTTTCCTGGGCTGGCTTTGAACCGGGATCCTCAGATCTCAGCCTCCAGAGTAGCTAGGATTACAGGAGTGAGCCACCAGCGCCTGGCTTGTCTTTCTGTATGTACACAATTTTAGGCACATATATTCTTTAGGAAGCTGGGTAGCTTCAAGTGTCCTTTCAGAAAGAGTAGTGACAGTAGAGACACGTTTCATGTGTAGCCCAGGCTGAAATGACATTCAAGGAAAGGATGAACTACCTCCATAGGGATCAAGCTCTCTGTCGCTAGATCTAGAGAAGCAGAAGATGGGGACCAATTGGCGGAAAAGAGACTGAATAAAGGAAGTACAATATTCTCAGGCAGAAACAGTGATGATGACCATTGAAGTAGTAGTGATATTTGCATGTACTGAACAGTCAACACATGCCTGACACTTAGAGTGTATTACCTCATCTTCCCAGAAACCCAATGATGAGGTACAATTATTACCCCCACTTCTGGTTATAGAGGCTGAGACATTGATCTTTTAAGGACTGTATCCTTTGGTCCTTAAATAATAGCTGGTCCTGATTAAAAATCTGAACTATGTTGTATACAATGAGTGTCATGAGCTACATCATGGGGTTGTTGTATCAGTAGGTCATTTCTCATATAAATTTCTTTACTGAAGTAAATGTATTAGATATTAATGTAGACTTGCTTTGATAGAATATTAGGGAAAAAGAGTAGAAAGGATGTGTTTTATTTTTCTCCAGCAATATCATTCCTACCTGTTCCTGCTTCTTTATCTGAGCAATATGGTTAACTTCCAAAAGCAAAGGTTAAACCATGTCAGTGGAGAAATGATAAAAACACACCCACCTAGCAACCTGATATTTTCATCACTTTCTTTTGCAACATTTGAAGTGAGGTCAAGACTGTCTAGAAGCTGAGACACAAATCTCCCTGTATATATCTGTATGTGTGTATGCATATATGTATGTGTATGTATACACATATATGTATATATGTGTACGTATGTACACATATTTGTATGCCTGCATTTATGTGTATGTGTATATGTACACATGTATATATATGGATATGTATGCACATATCCTTAAATATATCTGTCTATATCTGTATATATGTATGCATACACATACACACATATACACATAGCCATACATGTGTGTATACATATACATGTGTGTATATGCACACACATGTGTGTATTTGTGTGTATGCATGTATACACACATGCACATATATGCATATATACACACATGCACAATTTGTGTATGTATGCATGCATGGATGCATGGATGCATGCCTGTATGTATGAAAAGACTATTATAGGAAATAGATTTATGAGATTCAAGAGGCTGGCAAGTGCTCAGATCTTCAGGATAAGCCAGGAAGCTACAGATCCTAAACTAGAGACCCTAGAGAGCTAATGATGTAGTTCTTTTTTTTTTTTTGGTCGGTCCTGGGGCTTGAACTCTGGGCCTGGGCGTTGTCCCTCAGCTCTTCAGCTCAAGGCGAGTGCTCTACCACTTGAGCTACAGGCCACTTCCGGTTTTCTGGTGGTTTATTGGAGATAGGAGTCTCATGGTCTCTCCTGCCCGGGCTGGCTTTGAACTGTGATCCTCAGACCTCAGCCTCCTGAGTAGCTAGGATTACAGGCATGAGCCACCAGCGCCCGGCGCAATGATGTAGTTCTAGCCCAAGTTCAAAGACCAGAAAACCAGAAGATCTTCTGGTATTGCTCAAGTCCAAAAATTAGCGGCTTGGCACCAACAAGGTCCAATATTTCAATTTTGTTCTGAAGGCAAGAAAAAAAATTCATCATTCCAGCTTGATGGCACAGTTCCTTGGGAAGAGATGAAGAATAGATTTTAAGAGTTGATAATGAGGCCAGGCACTGGGTGGCTCACACTTGTAATCCTAACTACTCAAGAAGCTGAGATCTAAAGACTGTGGTTCAAAGCCAGCCTGGGCAGAAAAGTCCGTGAGATTCATCACCAATTAACTACCAAAGAGCACTGAAAGTGGAGCCATAGCTCAAGTGGTAGAGCAACTAGCTTTGAGCAAAAACAAACACACACACACACACATACACACACACACAAAGCACAGAGACAGACCCAGACCCTGAGTTCAGCTCCTCAAGACCAGCACACACACACACACATACACACACACATACACACAGAATTGAAAACAAAATTTAGGCATAGAAATCTATTTTTCAATCAATCATCAATCAATCATTTATGTGCCTATCATGACCATTATCTTATCTAGCCACCTATCATTCAATCTATTCTAGCAACTCTCTATCCATTATCTACCTATCTATCCATCCATCATCCACCTACCATCTATCCATCTACATCTATCTATCTATCTATCTGTCTATCTGTCTAGATATCTAGAGTCCATCCAAATTTTAGTCCCCATAAATGCTATGATTTGCACCCCCACTCCCTTCAAAATAGATCTGGAAGAGTGAGAAAAGGATTCAGTAATTCAGGGAAGCCTTCCCAAAGGCAGGAACACCCAGCTACTCTTCAGTAGCTGGAGAAGTGGGAAAGAAAAGGAGCCCGAGTTTACTTGAACAGAAGCCTTTTAAAAATTAATACTGTTTTGAGTTTGGATCAGCCTTTTGTTCTGTCCCAACTCTCTGGTTTGAGATTCAGAATCTCTTGTCTTGCCAAGGAGAGTGCTTTGAAAATTGGCCCTGTTGTCTAGTTTGAGGGGGAAAAAAACCCCCTGAAAACAACAACCAGAAGGCATGGGGCTAAGAAGGTGGGACCACCCCCGGAAATGTGCTGTGAACAATGATGGGTCTGGCAAACTGAGCTAAAGCACTTGCTGGGAGGGAGGAGCAGGGGAAACAGATTGTTCTTAGAAGCAGCATGGAGGGGGCCTTTGTTTCTTGGAGACTTACAGTACCAAGCCACCCCTTGATCCAGGAAGGGGAGAATTCATTGAACAAAAGCTCAGAAAGCCCAGACACCATTGGCTCAGGCCTGTAATCCTAGCTACTCAGGAAGCTGAGATCTGAAGATCACAGTTCAAAGCTTGCCTGGGAAGGAAAGTCCATGAGACTCTTTACCTCCAAAGAACCACCAAAAAGGCCAGAAGTTGCACTGTGGCTCAAGTGTTAAGAGTGTACTAGCCTTGAGCAAAAAAGCTCAGTGACAGTGCCCGAGCCTTAGCACAAGCACAAACAAACAAATAATACAGAGGATGTTTGGCATAAAGCTTTCTCTTCCTCTTCTGCCAGTAGATGAGCTTCAAGCAGAGTTATCTGAGTCCACCTTGAAGAAAGGTACTGTCTCTCAGGAGATCCTCTACCTTTCTCTCTCTGAAAGACAGAAAATGTTTGTAACTTGGTTTAAATCAAGTGTTCGTCCAGAAAGGAATAGAACTCTGTGCAGATCAGAACACTGGCTAAACCTCACTCTCTTGACTTGAAGGGAGATAGAATAGCTTATAGGTTCCCTATTTTGTCTTCATCTCAGATTATACAGCATGGCTGAAATGTGAGCATATGGATCTCCTGTATCTATGAAGAAAGTGGAGAGAGAAAGACAGAGACAGAGACAGAGAGAGATACAGAGAGAGACACAAAGAGAGAAAGATACAAAGAGAGAGGAAGGGAAGGACATGGGATAAATATGTTCCTTTTGCTTCATGAAAGACTCTACCCTCAGAGCCAGGCATAACCAACTAAGTCTCCCAAAACAGTTGATGAGGAACACAGAAGAAAGACAAATCTGAAGAAGTGGGACCATGCGGGGGTGGATGGTGATGGGAAAACCAGTTTCATTGGCGTATTTGTTGAACTCCTGCTCTTTATGGACATGTTATGCTTTTCTTACTTGAGTTGATCTAAAGGTAATGATAGATGTGAACAGATTAACACTCAGGATGAGGGACCTACCCAAAGGAATCCTTAGACAGAGGGTAGCAGTGAGATTGAAGTTTCCATCCAGATTGATTCAGAAATTAGTCTTTGCTTTTTCTCTTCTGGGATCAGTGACTTCCTATCACAAAAGAAAACTATGACCCCAGGCTCTACAGACGCTTTAATCTGATATATATATATATATATATATATATATATCACACATATGTCAACTCACCCACTCCTATTCAAGATGTCCATGCAAGAATCTTGCGTGATTCTACTTCATACAATGGAGATTCTGGCCAAAGAGCAGGCAAGAGGAACAAGTGTGAAGTTGATGACAGTGATACAGAGAAAGTTCATGGCTTGGGAAAAATATAGCCCCATAAGACTTGAACTGAAATCTAAGGCTGAGTTTTCCATATTGGCAAATGCCCCACATGAGTTCCTTCTTTGCTTTGCCCCTAAATGTCCCCACAGTGACATGAGCGAGGTTCTCCAATCCCTTCCCACTTATGTCTTGGAGGCCATGAAGCTTAGGAGGCGTTGGGATCATTCCTGAAATCTGCCAGACATTTGTTCTGTCCCATCTGGATAGCTTCCTTCAGTAGACAGACCAGAAAGGCCAAGTTCACTGGCATTCTCTTGCAAAATGATCGCTAGAGGTGTTCAGCTCTTCACTTATAGGTTGGGATTTATGCTGAGGGAGTGGGCAAGGCTCTCACTGAGATATTTCTCTGCTGTGATGTCTGACCATGTGCACCTTGGATGTATGAATGCTCTGAGGACAGCCTGAGAGGGTGCCAGGCAGCAGACAATGCCAGTGGGCCTTGATACCCAACTCTACCTATATGTCATCACTCATGAATTTATCCACAAACACATGGTTACTGATCTGGTACCCACTTACTCCATCTTCTATTTTGATACCCCCCCTTTGACTTTGCAGTGCTGCCTCTTAGCATTGGGACCACATGGCTGTGGTATCAACTCCAGGGCCTAATACATGGAAAGACAAGCCTCTAAACTTGTAGCCTCTCTGTGTAATTATACAACGTGCCATTGTGAAGTTGAATCATTTCCTCAAGGCCATCTGCTGCCCGGTCACTTCTGATTCTATCTGCTGTCCCTATTACTAACAACACTCACTTCTTGGCCCAATTCTATCGTTTTTTCCAGTTATTCAACCTTGAGAACATTCTGTGCTACTTGCTGGTAAATTTTCTTACTTGACATGATCCATAAGTAGATAAGTCTCTGCTCTTAAGAAAGCCATAATTCCACTTAGGAGAGGAACACAATGACACAAGGCCTATGTGCCTCTCATCATACAAAATGATATTTATTGAAATGAACTCCAGGAAATGCAAACAATAGGTTTATTTTTTCCTTTGCTGCTGTTTTTGTTTTCTTTGTGTTGTCTTGTTTGTTTGTTCATATATCTTTGGGAGAGTAAGGGGAGGCACAAAAAACTAGACAATATGTGGAAAATGAACTATACAACTTTTGGTTGGGGATGGGAGGGAATAACTGAAAGAATATGAGGAAAGAGGTGACATTGTCAAAATAAAATACTCTTTACCAGATTTAAGTAACTGTAACCTCTTTGTATATGGCCTTTAAAATAACAATAAAAATTTAATAAAAAAATAAAAAAGAAAGCAACAATTCAGCTATGGGTCTACCTTCTAAATACATAGATGGATTGGAAGTTTTCATTCACTCAATTAAAAATAGTAGTTAGTCCTCTAACAGGAACTGGTGGCTCACACCTTTCATCCTAGCTACTCAGGAGACTAAGATCTGAGGATCACGACTTGAAGGCAGCCCAGGTAAGAAAGTCTGGGAGACTTATTTCCAATTAGTCGCCTACAAAAGCTGGAAGTGGAACTGTAGCTCTAGCCTTGAGAAAAACAACAACAACAAAAGAAAAACAAAAACAAAAACTAAGGACATCCAGTCTCTAAGACCAACGCCCCAAGACCAACTCTCTCTCTCTCTCTCTCTCTCTCTCTCTCTCTCTCTCTCACACACACACACACACACACACACACACACACACACACACACACACACACACACGTCCTCCTTACCACACTGGGAGATGAAGCTGGGCTAGGAATGAGTATAAGGGTGATTGGGGATATCTCCTATTCTCCTGCAGTGGAAGAAGAATAAATAGTGGGTGATCTCATCAATAGGAAAGCCCAGATAGGGAGGAAGTACTTAGGAGGAAACGTTAAAAGCAATGAGGTAGTTTGGGATGGTAGTGGAGAGTTAGCCAATGAGGGGAGAGGTCAGAAAGTGAGGTGGAGGGCTCCAAGGAGAGAGACTGTCAATCATGCCAAGATATAGAAGAAGGTAGTAGCAAGCAGGGACTAGAGGAAGAATAGGCCTGGGGTATTTGAAGACTAGAAGGAGGCCCATGTGAGCTGAAATTATCTCAGCAAAATAGGAACGACAGCAATTCAGTCATCAAGACAGTTGCTAGAGGGCCTTCGAGAGCATGGCAGACTGGGCAGGCAGGGTATGAATGCTCCCCAGTCTTTAGATCAGGGAGCAGCTGGACAATAATTGTGATATGAACTCAGAGAGAGAGAGAGAGAGAGAGAGAGAGAGAGAGACTGTGGAAGACAGTAGGTCAGCCAGGGGAAGTTCCTGGTGTTTTCAGGAAGAGGGTGACCTCACTAGTAATAGGAGCTTTGAAAGTATTGGAGATAGGGATTCATTGTGTGTGTGTGTGTATAAGAGAGAGAGAGAGAGGACAGAGAGAGAGAAATAGACAGACATACAGGCAGACAGAGACAGTCAGAGAGATAGTTAAGCATGTCTAAAAACCAGGAGGAGAGATGAATCTAATAATCTGAAGACAGATCAGGCACCAGTGGCTCACGCCTAGAATCACAGCTAGTCAGGAGGCTGACATCTGAGGATCGTGATTCAAAGTGGGCAGCACAGTCCATGAGACTCCTATCTTCAATTCACCAGCAAAATGCCAGAAGTGGACTCTTTACCTGACTTCTGAAATGGTAACCCCTCTGTACAACACCTTAGTAATAATAAGATATATATATATATATATATGCATATATATATATGCATATATATATATATATATATATATATATTATTAGACTTTGCCAGAGAACCAGGTACAGACATCCAGGTACAGAAAACAAAGAAAGGTTTATTGCCAGGAAAAGGGGCTGGCAAAACCATTTCTCACATGGGAGAAGTGAGAAGAAGTCCCCACTATTGTCTGAGGTGACCTATATAACCTAGGAGGCTTAAGAGGAGCTACAAGGGGCTAGGAGGTAGAGACCCTGGTGTGGATCAGGGCTTCATCATGGAAGACAAGGATTTATGGCTGTTGTCCAAATAGTAGATAAGGGGCTTTGCAGCTGCCCAGACCTGAAGGTTACTCTAAGAGGCTCTTGTTGTTTATATGGTGGTAGCTGCCCCAGAGAAGTGCCATCCCAAGGTAAAAGGAGTTGGAGGTTGATTATTTACTGCCTTTATTACATGGGTCTAGTGTTGCCTAGGAAGGAGGCATGCTAAGCTGTGGAGAAGAGAAGGAGTGTAAGAAGCTATGGGAAGGGAGCTGTAGAGCATTAGTCTTGAGCAGAAAAAAATAAATAAAGAAAAATAAAACAAAACAAAAATCTCAAGAACAGCACCTAGGCCCTGAGTTCAAGCCCCAGATCCAGCAAAAAAAAATTTTTTAACTTAATAATAAATCTGATGACAGTGGAAGATCATTTTGCAGTTGTATTAGGAAAGATATTCCACGTAATTTCTGTTACAGACCAGATGAGCAGTTTTACTGAAAGCAAAATGAGGCCGGGTGCTGGTGGCTAATGCCTGTAATCCTAGCTACTCAAGAGTCTGGGGTCTGAGGATCACAGTTCAAAGCTAGGCCGAGCAGGAAAGTCCATGGGACTCTTATCAAAAAGCCTTAAGTGGAGCTGTGGCTCAAGTGGTAGAGCACTAGCCTTGAACAAAAAACTCAGGGACAGCACTTACGCCCTGAGTTCCAGCCCCAAGACTGGCAAGAAAGAAAGAAAGAAAGAAAGAAAGAAAGAAAGAAAGAAAGAAAGAAAGAAAGAAAGAAGAAGGAAGGAAGGAAGGAAGGAAGGAAGGAAGGAAGGAAGGAAGGAAGGAAGGAAGGAAGGAAGGAAGGAAGGAAGGAAGGAAGGAAGAAAGAAAGAAAGAAAGGAAAGAAAGAGAAGAGAGAGAAAGAGAGAGAAAAGAGAGAAAGAGAGAAAAAGAAAGGAAGAAAGAAAGAGAAAAGAAAAGAAAAAAGTAAGGATCTAGAGTCTGGAGATCCCTAATGTTCTCTTTCTTCAACACCAATAAGAAACCACCTAGCTAGGAGCTCCAAGAGCCCTCAGAGCTAATCCCACTCCTGGTCCCAAGCCTTGATCTCACTACAGTGGGTAGACTCTAGGTGGTATAGAGCCTGCTCTCTCTCCTTGATGCTTCCTCTTCATTCTTCACCCGGACTTCCTGATTGCACATCCTCCACACACTTCCCGAGTAGCGTGGGGTGTGAGGAGGGTCTGCCTGTTCTCTTTTTGGTCCGTTTCTCCTGGCAGGCTGCCCCACCCCCATCTCAGATGGTGCTAGGGAGGAGACTTGAGATCACTGCTCTGAACACAGAGTGCTCCAGTACATGGGCGGATGCCACAGCTTGTCTATTAACTCAGAACAGATTCTGAGCGGCCTGCCACAAGAGAACAAATGCCAGCCTATGCGGGGCCTCCTGGTGGAAATGGTGTCTATTTCCCACAGTTTGTACCCTATCCTATCTCTACTTTTAGCAATCTCTTCTGGATGCATCAACGTGTTTGATTGGGTTATTGTTGTTGTTTTATGTCAGTCCTGGGGCTTGAACTCAGGGCTTGGGCACTGTCCCTGAGCATTTTTACTCAATGCTAATGATCTATTGCTTGATCTACAGCTCCACTTCTGTTTTTTGTTTTTGTTTTTTGTTGTTGCTTAATGAGAGGTAAGAGTCTCACAGACTTTCCTACCCAGGCTGGCTTTGAATAGTGATCCTCAGATCTCAGCCTCCTGAGTAACTAGGATTACAGGCATGAACCAAGGGCCCCAGCTGCATTGACTTGTTTGATTTATGATCCTTACAGAATCTTGAAGGGTCAGAGAGGTAGGAGAACCTCCTTTGAAGGGAAGAGAAGGAGGGGATGGGGTTGGAGAGATCTATGCCTTGCAGGTTTCTTCACCTCTGAGGCTTCCTGTGTTTGTCTTGTTCTCTAGATTGCAATTGTCCTTATTACTACCTCACCACTGGGTTGATGGATGCTTTAAATGATAAATTACCCAGAAGGCACTCACAGAGTGATTTATTGTCTGTGAGTATAGAGATGAAAACATGGTGACTTCCTGTACATCTGAGGATCTATATGCAAGCATGATTTGAGCAGGAATATAATTGTAGATTTCTGTGGACACCAGAACCTGACCCCAGAACACAGGAGATGCCACACACCATCTACTCTGATGGCAAATGCGAACTGCTTCTATTGGTTACAAATTTCATTGTTGTTGTTTCAGTCTCTTTTGCCCAAGACTGGGCAAGGTACCTGATGCTTTATTGCTCATTGGCAGGTGCCCTCCCATCTGAGCCATGCCTCCAACCCCATTGTTTTAGACCTGAAACTAGGACTCTACCTTGGTACCTGATGCCTTCATTCATTGGCTAGCTTTCTACAGCTGAGCTTTGTTCCAAATTTCTAAGAATGGGCCAGGACTTACTCAGCTCCATGTGCAAAAATCAGCGCAACTTACAGTATGGTCAATAGAAGTTGTTTGTGAAGGACAGTTTGGCCCATGAGCACATCTTTATAGAGCAAAGAGTTTCTTTAGGGAAAAATGACAGATGGAGTGATATTGTTCAATGTGTAAATTAATGTTTGTAAATTAATATATTGAATTGAAATCCCTTTGTATAACCACTTAAAGAGGGTAATAAAAAGTATCAGACCTGGTGCTGGTATCTCACACCTGTAATCCTAGCTACTCAGGAGGCTGAGATCTGAGGATCTCAGTTCAAATCCAGCCAGGTCAGGAAAGTCCCTGTGAGATGCTTATCTCCAATGAACCACTCAAAAACTGGAAGTGGTGCTGTGGCTCAAAGTAGTAGAGCACTAGCCTTGGGCAAAAGAGCTCGGGAACAGTGCCCAAGCTCTGAGTGCAAGCCTCAGAACAGAAAGAAAAGAAAAACCCTGATATGAGAGCTTTAAAATAAATAAATAAATAAAACAAAAAAAAAGAACAATAAATAAGTCAAGCCCAGGTTGCATGGTTTTCCTTGTATGTGGAAGTTAGATTTTGCTCCTAAAGTGTTTATAAATGTATTAATTGAAGTATGTTAGATTCAAGAGAGAACTGAAGGGCTGGGAATGTGGCTTAGTGGTAGAGTGCTTGCCTAGCATGCATGAAGCCCTGTGTTCAATTCCTCAGTACCAAATAAATAGAAAAGGCCAAAAGTGGTGCTGTTGCTTAAGTGGTAGAGCACAAGCCTTGTGCAAAAGACAGTACCCAGGCCTTGAGTTCAAGCCCCCAGACTAGCAGGGGGACAGAGAGAGAGAGAGAGAGAGAGAGAGAGAGAGAGAGAGAGAGAGAGAGAGAGAGAGAGAGAGAGAGAGAGAGAGAGGAGACAGACAGAAACAGAGAGACAGAGAGAGATAGAGAGACAGATACAGAGAGACAGAATTCAAATGGTATAATTCCTTAAAAAAGCAAAGTCAAAACCCAACAAAATAAGCATCAACGAATGAGTGCTTGCAAGGAGTGGGAGTGGACTAGACAAATGAAGAGGAGAAGGGGAAAGAATGTCGTCAAGAATGCAAGAGTGGGGTGCTGGGGGCTCACACCTGTAATCCTAGCTACTCTGGAGGCTGAGATCTGAGGATCTTGGTTCAAGGCCAGCCCAGACAGGAAAGTCTGTGAGACTCTTATCTCCAATTAACCACCAGAAAGCTGGAAGTGGCGTTGTAGCTCAAGGTGGTAGAGCACTAGCCTTGAGCTGAAGAGCTCAAGGACAGCGCCCAGACCCAGAGTTCAAGCCCCATGACCGACAATAAAAGAAAAGGAATGTAAGATATATGGTACAAAATTAAGAAAAGTAAAGGAAGTGGGTGGATAGGGGCAAGATGCATGAGGAAGTTTTAAGGGGTGACATTGGTCAAGATGCATTGTGTTTACAAACTGCTTTGTGAAATGACAGTCCCATTGTACAACTACTTAAAGATAATAAAGCATTCCAGAAAAATTAGAAGAGAAGAATATATTTTTCAGTCTGCCACTTTTTGGTTTCCCATAGTGTATAATTCCCAGACCCTTTTCATTCCTGCTGGTTATCAGTATGGTCCCCAGAGAATTTGATTTTTGTGACCTTATCGCGGTACATATTGAATTTGTCTTTAGACAAATACTGGGGACTATCAGGTATTTGACATGGTAAGATATATAAAGATAACTGACAAGACCTTTTGATTCATGTATTGATACAAGCGGTGTCCGTTGGGTGTCTGCCACTTGTGAAACAACTTGGAATGCAGCTTGGATAGATACTAAATCATAGGAAGGAGATATGGGCGTGATCATCCGAGAAGTCTATAGGAATGCATAAATGGCATAATGGCCACTCGCCCTCCATGAAGCTGGACTGAGCTGAAATGATGCTTCTGATAACCAAACACTCGCTGGTGCAAGATGTGCATTGCAGAACCAATGAATGGTCCAAAGAGTAAAGAGGTTCATCCATTTGTGTAGGGGAAGGGAATCCAGGTCAAGTTTGAGGGAGGATGGCATGTGAGCTGATCCAGGAATGTTGGGTAGAGTTCAACTCATGGTAAGAATGTTGGGAGAGGTTCATTTCAACTAGAAATAGTTCATGTGCAAAGGGCAATGCAATGGGAAGGTAAAAAACAGAACATATTGGGCTCCAAGGTTGTAACAGACATAATAATTGCTATGTGAGCTCTAAACACCTGCTAGGCACATCTTGATTTAGCATTTCCTTTCTTTCTTTTGAAATAGAGTAGAACAATGTCACCCAAGAATGGTTTACAATGCCTGGATTCTAATGATCCCTCTGTCTCAGTTTCCCTAAATACTGGATCTGCAAACTCAGTGTACCACACTTGGCTGATGCTCTTTGAATACCTATTGAGAAATGGAGAACACCAGGTGCTGATGGCTCACACCTATAATCCTAGCAACTCAGGATCTGAGTTGCTAGCGGCTGAGATCTGAGGATTGTGGTTCGAAACCAGTCTGGGAAGGAAAGTCTGTGGGACTCTTATCTCCAATAATTACTCAGAAAGAATCAGAAGTAGCACTTTGATTCAAGTGGTATAGCATTCGCCTCGAGGAAAAGAAGCTCAGGGATACGGCCCAGGCCCCTGAGTTCAAGCCCCAGGAATGCTACAGAAAGGAAGGGAGGAAGGAAGGGAGGAAGGAAGGAAGGAAGGAAGGAAGGAAGGAAGAAAGAAAGAAAGAAAGAAAGAAAGAAAGAAAGAAAGAAAGAAAGAAAGAAAGAAAGAAAGAAAGAAAGAGGGAGGGAGAAAGAAAGAGAGAAAAAGAAGGAAAAGAAAGAAAGAAAGAAAGAAAGAAAGAAAGGAAGGAAGGAAGGAAGGAAAGAAGGAAGGAAGGAAGGAAGGAAGGAAGGAAGAAAGCAAGCTAGCTAACTCCAGATTTAGAGTAGAACAATTCATCATCTGGGAAAGCACAAAGCTACGAATAGGACACCTGAGGTGGTCTGTTAGTTCCCAGAATGTGGTTGTTACAAGCATTTGTCCCCTGCAGGTGTGGGTGGCATGTTCTACAAGTCTTGTAGAAGATGCTAGCTCTGAATGTCCTGGAAAGTTGCCCAATCTGAAAATATTGGGTGGTGTGTGTGTGTGTGTGTGTGTGTGTGTGTGTGTGTGTGTGTGTGTGTGTGTGTCTATTCCAAAGCAAGTCAGGAGAAAGAGAGCCCCTCCTGTTCCTTTCTCTCTGTGCCTCTGTTTCTACCTTGTCACTGAAGTTGTACATTTCAAGGGGTGCAATGAGTACACTAGGTCTGTCTTGCTGAGCAACCAAGTTGCTCTTCTTCAGTGTTTTGATGCCAAGTGAAAGTTTAGCTGAAAAGCAGACTGATAAATGACCCTCTAGGAGAAAAGGAAGAACTGTAAAAATAGCCAGGATTTACTGGCAGATACGAGGGCTAAATAAATTAATAAAATCTTCAGAAATTCATACTGGAAAAAGAATCAAATAAATACCTGGGGAAAGCAAACTGGCCAGGTAAGGTTGTAAATTTGCCTCTCACTAAAACTTGCTAAGAGCCATTTGAAAAGTTTCATAGGTTCAGTTTTGCTTTATGAACCCCTTTAGTAAGGGGATGAATAATGATTTCTTACATTTCCCTGAAATGTAAGCACAAAGAATATTGAGATAGTAATGTATTGTCAATTGCTCATAGAAAGAGAGTGGCAAATTAGTAGTCTAAGTAAAGATTGTGTGTATTTGTGTAACCCAGGGCAAGTTGTTTGTTTTCTGGGATATCTATAAAGCAATATTATAGTAGCCCAACCCTAATGAACTGTGATTTTATTTTTCAGCTGGTCCTGAGGCTTGAACTCAGACCATAAGATCTTACTTAAATCATAGCTGGCATGCTACTACTTGAGCTTGCCCCTACTTTCAGCTTTTTTTTTTTAAAACCAGTTCATTGAAGGTAAGAATCTCTCCAGATTTGTTTGTGAGTTTTCAGATCTCAGCCTCCTGAGTAGCCAAGATTATAGGAGTGAGACACTGGTGCCTGGCTTTGCATTTGCCATTCTTCAAGAAGGAGCTGGACATTCATCTGAGTTCGATGGGAGATACAACAAGGTCTGCATGGAAAAGGGCTTGTTCTTAAAATCATAAGCTATGTTATAACACTCTAGAGACAGACAGACCATTTAAAAACTTATCTTCAACTTAATTTTATTGTGATTGTAAATCTGAACACCATCTATAAACTTAGAGTGTTGGACATGTGTGTAGAGTAATGCTCCTGGCCCTTACGCAGCTGACAATTGGAATACCTGCTAATCTATTGGACAGGTGATCTGTCACTGTGGGCGGAGCTATTGTCAATCAAATAGCACCAGCTAGGGGACATATAGGATGGGTCAAAGCATCAATCTTCCAATAGATGGTAGACAAGAGTAATCAATGATTCAACTTGTTTTAGAACATGTGCTCAGAAAATGAGCAATGTAAATCTGAGCTGGCTTTATTTCTTCATCTCAAGTTAGACCAACCTAACAAGTATCTATAAAAATCCCTATAAAATAAGTACCTAGACACATCAGCTGATCAATAGATGTTCATGTCCAAATCAATGGTCATAACTCTCCACTCTACTGCCTCTTGTCCTCCTTCTTGTATCCTTGTCTCTATACAAGAGCCATAAACTAGGCAAGTGACTCAGGAAGAGACTGAGGGATTTTCTAAATATTTTCCCATGATCCATCACATTCTGGAGGTATGATCTCCACTGATCTGTCATCTTTTCAACAGTGGCTTGGAGTCCTGTCAGCGGCTCCAAACTGCCCTCTGCCTCTAGGGTCCACCAATGCCAAACCTGTTCCTCACCTCCCTACCCCCACTGCTGCCAGAATGTGCCTTGAAAACAGATAGAGAGGCACCACTCTTGGCCATTTACCCAAAAGATGACAAGTCAGGACACACTAAAAACACTTGCAGAGCCATATACATTGCTGTACTATTCACCATAACCAAGTCATGGAAATAGCCCAGATACTCTACAATGAATGGGTAAGTGGATTAAAAAAAACATAGATGTGTGTGCGTGTGTGTGTGGGTGCATGCATGTGCACACATACGCACACATATACAGAGATATATTTGTATATATGCACATGTATGTACACACGCATATACACACATATTAATTTTACCATATCCTAGCCAGGTATCTCCCATTCTTCCTCTGGTCTTTGTGTTCTTATGAAACAAAACTGCACTTCCCCCCCCTCCTTTTCCCCCTCTCTTTCTCCTTAAGACTTTTAATCATTCCTCCAGGTCAGGATTAGATCTAATCCCTACCAGTAATCTTACCTGTATCTCCTACCCTTACCCCACATGAATTATATTCCTTCCACTTCATGTCTTATATTTCTGTCCTATATTAGCAATGTTTGTATGCATGGTAGGTTTTCGCCATTAGACCAACTGACAGCTCTTCGGGAAAATAAGCCTCTTTATGCTCCTCTGTTCACCTTCTTCTCTTCTTCCTCTTGCCTTCTGCCTTCTTCCAGCCTCCTGCAATCTAGGCACTAGGCAAGGGCAGCCAATACATACCACGTAATGTAGACATGCTAGCAAAGTTTCTTGAATAGAATCCATTCATTTGCACTGCACTTCTCTGGAAGTAACTGTTGTTAGAATCTTCTGTGCTGAGTGTGAAAAGTTCCTGCTAGCACACTGTTGGAAGGGAAAAAAAATTAACTTTTCAGCTCATCTTCCTTTTAGAAACATTTTGCTTCCTGTCTTCACTCCTGACTCTGTGAACCTCTTAACTAACGCAAGGTTAGAGGAAAACAGCTTGCTTATTTTTCTTCCTCAACGATTCCTAGCCTCATTTTCTTTTACCAATGGTGTTGTTGGTGTTTTTGTCTTTCTGGTTAAAGTGCAAAGCCCTGAGATCAGAGCTCATTATGCTGATAGGAAGATATTAGGTTATTCTTCCTAGGATGTTATTACCTCAGGGTAACATACTGTTTATTTCATTTTATATTTTAATTATTATAATTTGACTACCTTTTGTGTGTGTGCATGCTAATCTTAGGAGTTGAACTCAGATCCTGGGCACTTCCCTGAGCTTTTGTGCTCAAGGCTAGTGCTCTACCATTTGAGCCACAGATGTACTTTTGACTTTGTAAGCATTTAAAGGACTTTCCTGACCAAGCTGGCTTTGAACCCTGATCCTCAGATCACAGACTCCTAAGTAGCTAGAAATATAGGTGTGAACCACCAGCACATGGCAATTTAATTATCTTTTTTTTTTTTTGTCAGTTGTGGGGCCTGAACTCTGGGCCTGGGCGCTGTCCCTTAGCTCTTCAGTTCAAGGCTAGTACTTTACCACTTGAGCCACAGTGCCATTTCCGGCTTTTTTTTTTCCTGCTTATGTGGTGCTGAGGAATCGAACCCAGGGCCTCATGCATGCAAGGTAAACATTCTGCCACTGAGCCATCTTCCCAGCCCCTGAGCCACCTTCTCAGCCCCCAATTTAATTATCTTTAAATAAGTAATACAAAGGGGCTATAGTTCAACATGTCAGTTTGTGAGTATAATGCCTCTTGGCCAATGTTGGTATTTCACCATTCTCCCCATCTCTTCCAACAACACCCAAACTCTCCATTTTCTTAGTTTTGTTTTTTATTTATACATATGAAACTATATATAAATATAAATATATAATTTATATATGCTTATATATAGGCTTATATGTGTGATATAGGTCATATGTATATATATGTATATACATATATGTTATATATGTTATGTTATATATAAATCATTGATATATAGATCTAGATATATTGATCTATAAATTATATAAAATTATATATTTGAATACAAACATTTCTATTTAAATGTATAGAGTTAATATGTGTATACATAAAAGTATATATTACATACACATTGACTATATTATATGTTTATATATCTGTATAAATATATATATATATATACATACACATTATTATGGCTACATTCTCTCATCTTTAAAACTAGGTCTACCATAGGATGGGTTGGTGGGCCGAGCCCTCTGAGAAAAGAAGCCATGGGAATCTGGAAATTTCCAAACATTCAGAAGATACCTACTGTTCCTTTTCAACCCCATAGTGTGAACCAGTAGATTATAAACTGCATGGAGCAAGAACAGGTATCTGCTCCCCTGTGTTCCCCTGGCTTCTGACAAACAGGAGACTCATAAACAAGCTTTATAAAACCAACCCTAGCTCTGGCATTCTGCAGCAGTCTGGAAGCAGGGGCCTTGTGCATGCAGGCCCTGCAGAAAACTAATGACTTCTCCCCCGCAGACCTGCCTTAGCCAGAGGCCCCTTGGAGCTTAGCTGGCAAGAGCATTCTTCATTCTCCACATGCCCCTCACGCTCCCGCTCTCTCCCTCCACCTCCACAGTCTCCCAGGCTATTGTGTCTCTCCCAGGCTTTCTGTCTCATTGCCTGGATCCCCATCGGAGCTGATGCCAACCAGGCATTGTCTGAGATGTCTTTCGTGTGAAAGGTGATTCACAGAAATAAATTGCATTGTGTTTTAGGTCTGTGGCAGTCTACCTGTGTAATCACATCGGTAAGGGACTTCATAATGGATTGCAGGCCTCAGGGTCAGAGCCAGAGACTCCACTGGCCTCCAGATAGCAGCCAAAAGGACAGTCAGCCAGTGGTAGAGTTGCCAACTGGAGACGATGATGGAGATGCTGAAGCCCGAGTCTCGCGCACTCCCAGCCTTTTATGTGTGTGCGCGCATGCGTGTGTCTGTGTGTGTGTGTGTGTGTGTGTGTGTGTGTGTGTGTGTGCACGTGCATGCCCATCCTGGGACTTGAACTCAGGCTTGGGCGCTGCCCCTGAGCTTTTGTGCTCAAGGCTGGCACTCTACCACTGGAACCACCACTCCATTTCTGGCTTTTTTGGTGGAGATAAGAGTCTCATAAACTATCCTGTTCGGGCTAACTTAGAACAGTAGCTAGGATTACAGGTGAGTCACCAAGCTTGGGTGTGTTTGTTCATTTGTTTGCTTTATTAAGCACCAGGAAACTAAGGCTGGTTTTAATCTAACTTCAGTCATGATCTGGTGCTCTGGCCATCCTTAGGATTAGATGAAAGGATAAGTTCAAACTTCAAAGGGAAAGTTTGGAGAAAGCGGTGTAAACTGAAGAAGAGATGGAGAGGCTAGGGAGGGATATGGGAGGCTAGGGGGACTGACCCGAATACATCACCCCCAGAGCCATGGTGAAAGGCAAGGATTGTGAATAGAGGAGGCAAACTGATGTTAGGGAACCAATTAAGAATTGGAGAGTCATGGAAATTGTGTGGCCTTGAGCACATTATCTAGAAGTGACCCCAGTACCTTAGCATTTTCATTTTATTATTGCTATTAACTCAATGTATCATTTTTACTGAGATAATATTTACGTATCATAGAGTTTAGTTATTTCATTTGTATCTCCCATGCTATTTTAGGGGGATATATTGTTACACCTTCAACCACAGACAGGGATCCATCCATGTGTGTGGCTCAGCCAAGAGGCTGAGACCCAAAGGATCTCAGGATTCGAACTCAGGCCGCATCAGAAATGTCCATGAGATTCCATCGCCAGTTAAGCAGCCAAAAGCTGGACTGGAGTTGTGGCTCCCAATGGTAAGGTACCATCTGTGAGTAAGAAAGCTGAGTGAGAGTTGAAAGCCCTGAGTTCAAGCTCTGGTACTTAGCAACACCGAGGGGTAGCAGTATGATGCAGAGGCCATACGATGAGTGACATGACCCAAGGAAGGATCCTTCTGTTTGTTTGTTTTTTAAATGTTTTAAGTTCCTCAGCACCTGACAATTCAGACTTACCTCATGTTCTGCCTCCCTGAGGCCTGTGGCCTTGCCTACACTTTTACCCATTGGGTAAAAAATGTGGCTCTTTTGAGGCCCACAGCTCCCCATCAATGCTCTTTGAGTGATGATCTCTTTTGTCCAGAAATCATTACTTCTCCCTCCAATCGGGTCTCCAACAATAGATTCACAGGCCATGTTCAGTTCCCTGAATCATTCAAGAACTGTATCATCATCACGAGTCTATGATGATGGCACCTGTACAATCATTCTCCCTGACCTCTGTCCTCACTCCCTAGATGGCATAATGATGTTGATATTGGCTCAAGCCCAATTCTTTCCATCTCATTCAATCTCATACTAAAATACTCATCTCTCCTGGGATCGGCAATCACCATAAAATCCAGAAACCTACACCTGGCAGTTTAGTTCTGAAATTATTCTGTCTCTCAGATATCTCCCTTGGAATAAAAGCTCCCCCATGCTGGATTTAAATACTGATCTTGAGTAGTAATTCCCTTCCTCTGGCTAGTTGGAAATTTCTAATAAGAGTATATAGACCTAGATTCCTGGGATCTGAACTTCAGTTCTTGGATCCTTATGCATTTCTTGTATTTGGACAATTGACTCCCATTTTCCTTTCAACCAAAGGATGTTTCAATTAAATAAATAACCAGAAAGGAAGCCTGCCAACCAACTAATGTAAAT
This sequence comes from Dipodomys spectabilis, assembly GCF_019054845.1. NCBI lineage: Eukaryota > Metazoa > Chordata > Mammalia > Rodentia > Heteromyidae > Dipodomys > Dipodomys spectabilis. Next base: position 3,235,361 of record NW_024870832.1, read on the forward strand.
AGTCTTCATTCTAGGAATGGAAGAGAATCTCACAAAGCAATGCATTAGAATCTACCTATCTACTATTGTACAGGGAGGATTCGGAGTCTGGTTTATTGTTTTTTTTTTTTTTAAAGCAAGAACAATAAAAGAAGTAGTGAGATTGAGTTGTTCCAGAAGACTTCTGGGTTGAACAAGACTGAAGTTTTCTTTTCTTTTTTCATTTTTTTGCCAGTTTTAGGCTTTGAATTCTGGACCTGGGCACTGTCCCTGAGCAGCTTTTACTCAAGGTTAGCACTCTACCACTTGAGCTGCAGCACTACTTCCGGCTTTTTTTGTTCATTGGAGATAAAAGTCCCATGGATGTTCCTGCCTGGGCTGGCTTCAAACTATGATCCTCAGATCTCAGCCTCCTGAGTAGGTAGGATTACAAGGCGTGAGCCACTGGCACCCAGCAAAGAGGTTTTCTTTTCCTACTCACTAAAAGGAATAAAAGGGAAATAAAGATAGATGTCATTTTTCAATAAATTTAGTTCATGAATGCCAATCTGACTGTGAGAAATGCTACTCTTCAAACCCAAGTTCTAGTTCTTGTATCTAATTAAAGTGCCAAGGAGTCATCTTAGAGGAGCCTTGATTTGCCCATCTGCAAGGTAAGGTCACTAGGTTCAAGAACAGAATTCCTTTAAACTTGAGCTTCTAAAATCCCTGTGGACCTGTTACATCCAAATTATCTCAATAAGTACTGGAAAATGCTGATGTCCAGGCTTTGTGTCACATATCCTGAATAAGAATTCCTGGAAGTTAGTCAGGAGCCAATGACCCACGTCTGCCATCCTAGCTACTCAAGAGGCTTGAGATCTGGAGATCACAGTTTGAAGCCTGCCCTGGCAAGAAAGCCTATAAGACTTTTATCTTCCATGAACCACCATTAAGCCAGAGTGAAGCTGTGGCTCAAGTGGTAGTGTGATGCCTTGAGCACAAAAACTCAAGGACAGCACCCAGGCCCTGAGTTCAAGCCCTAGGACTAGCATCAAAAATAAAAATAAACATGTCTGGCATCATTCAGGAGGCTGATAGCTGATGGTCATGGTTGAAAGCCAGCCCAAGCTGAAAGTCCATGAAACCCTGGAATGTAATAAGGTTCAAGACCTTTTCAGCTATATCTTCTGACAGCTCTTTGTCTTCATTTAAGACCAAGAGAGAGTTACCAAAGTGTTAAACAGGTACCCAGTGCTGGTCTCATTTATCTTGTGACTTTGGCTTCAGACTTCAGATTGCTCTTCACCCTTTTTCTTCAGCCTAGCCCACTCTGTCCCTGTATTCCAGCCTGTCCATCTTGCTGTGTAGATCACACCCAATTCTACAACAGGCTTCAGCATAAGGGACTATTCCAAGGTCATTGTTGACATTTAAGAATGGCTCCCAGGAAGGAGAAGCATATCTGAAGAACAGCCCCAGATCCTCCAAGAGCAAGGTAGAAGCTCTGGAAGTGAAATGTTCATGCCTCTTCTACCTTCCCTCTTTTGCATGCATTCTGACAGCCTAATGATCTCTTTTTCCCCCCTGTGCATGACTCTGAACAGCTGTGGATGGAGTCTGAAGCATTGTTCTTTTTCTTCCTTTTGCAGCCGCAGTTGCATAGGGGGAAAAGAGGAGCCTGTGCTCAGGGATTTAACTTTGGATATTCCTCTGAGAATGGCTTGAGCATCACTGATTGCACTTGCAAAGCCTTCATTGGTTCGTGAATGAAATCACCATATTACCAGGAGAAGCTGGAGTCTTTGGGAAGAAAGTGGAGATCAGGGACAAGAGAGAATTCCACCCATGTCCCAGATCAAGAATTTAACAAAGGCTGGGTGCTGGTGGGTGGCTCATGCCTATAATCCCAGCCACTCAGGAGGCTGAGGTCTGAGGATCACAGTGTGAAGCCAGCCTGGGGAAAGAAAGTCCATGAGACTCTTTTCTTCAAGTAATCAAACAAAAAGTTGGAAGTGGTGCTGTAGTAGAGTGCTAACCTTGAGCAAAGGGAGCTTAGGAATGATGTATAGGTCTAGATTTCAAGGCTCACAACTGACATACACACACACACACACACACACACACACACACACACACACACAGAATACAAAAAAAATTAACGAAGGATAAATGGAAGCATGAACTAGCAGTCAAAGTCGTCTTCACTCTGCTGTTTGCTCCTTACAAAGCCTAATGACTTTAGACTCCAAGAAATCTTCCCGATCATCATTCTTCTTTCCTTTCTCTAGTTAGTGTGCCTACTGTGTATATCCTGCCTTCTGAGTCACGTTGTCTTAGACCTTGTCTGCACTACTGCCTGGCATTGTCTGTGATGTCTTTAATACACAAAGTGATTCACAGAAATAAATTGCATTGTGTTTTAGGTCGCTGGCTGTCTAGCTCTCCTTGTGCAATTTTCTCCTCTCCCTATATTAGTACAGTATCGTAGTTAAGACCAAGGATAGACATAGTTATAATAGAATTTTGCTCTCTTCCAGTTCTGTGATAGTAATAACTCCAATTGGGTTGTCATGAGGATTAAGTATATAAAAAACAATTAGTACAGTATGGGTGGGGGAGTGGGCAGTCCTAGAAAATAGGTGCATTGCCTTTTAGAGCCACAGGGCCTAGCACAATGCCTGGCACAGTTTGATAGGGGAGAAGGTGGTGGTGGTGATGATGGTGGTGGCAGTAGTGGAATAATAGAGGTAGTGATGTTATGATGCTGGCCATGGCTTGTAGTAATGGGGCCAGTAGGAAGATGGCAAAACAATGGTTTAGTAAAGATGCTGGGACTAATGGAGTAATGCTGGCAGTGGTTATGTGAGTGGCAATGGTGGGCCCCTGAGAATGTTATAAAAGTGCTGCAAAAATCTGGGCACTGGTGGCTCACTCCTGTAATGCTAGCTGCTCAAGAAGATGAGGCCTAAGGATTGAGGTTTAAAACCAGCCTAGGCAAAGAAGTCTGTGAGACTCTTCTCCAATTAACCAGCAAAAATTCAGAAGGGGGGGAATGGCTCAAGCGGTAGAGTGTTATCTTTGAGTGAAAAAGCCAAGTAAGAGTGTGAGGCTTTGAGCTCAAGCCCCAATAGAGGCACACGCAGACAGGCGCACACATGCACACACATGGACATATGAAAGACCAACGGCCAGCACTCACAGGGTGCTTACTCCACTCCAGACTTGTAAGGACTTGCAAATATCTAATTCCATGCTCTGGACATGTTGCGCTACTGCCAGTAACTAAATTTTCATTTTTTAGGCAAATAAACTAAAGTTTTAGGATTTGAATAATTTGTTTGAGATCCTGCATTTAGGAAATTAATTCAAATGCAGGTTCTTGTGGTGGCTTACACCTCTAACTAGCTACTTAGGAGGCTGAGATCTGAGGATCACAGTTTGAAGCCAGGCTGGGCAGGAAAGGCCATGACAGACACTCTCACCTCCAATTAATCACTAAAAATTCTGTAAGCAGAGCTGTGAATTAGGTAGTAGAAAGCTAACCTTAGTCCAAAAAGAGCCCAGGGACAGCACACAGGCCTTGAATTCAAGAGCCAAGACCATCACAAACAAGAAAGAAAGAGAGAAAGAAAGAAAGAGAGAAAGAGAGAAAAGATGAAAGAAAGAAAGAAAGAAAGAAGGAAGGAAGGAAGGAAGGAAGGAAGGAAGGAAGGAAGGAAGGAAGGAAGGAAGGAAGGAAGGAAAGAAAGAGCCAAGAAGAAACTAAGACAAAGTCAGCATCTGACATAGACTGTGTGCTATCAGCAAGTACATGTAAACTGTTAGTTTACTGGGAAAGAAGGAAAGGAGAAAGAGAGGGAGGGAGAGAGGGAAGAAAGAAGAGAGAATGATGAAGGGAGGGAGGGAGGGAGGAAAGGAGGAGGGACAAGTTGAGATTTCTTCTCTGAAAATAGAGATAATAAAACTAGTATATGCAGAGGTAGATTCCAATGGGTGTAATTTCTTTGAATAGCTTATTACAGTTGAAGAATATGAATACTATGAAAATGAAATGTGTTAACAAGCGTGAGCTTAAGAATGTAGGGGCAAAGCACAGGGCTGATGGCTCATGCCTATACAGTAAACCTAGCTACTCAGGAGGCTGAAATCTGAGGATCGCAGGATCCTGCACAGGAAAGTCTGTGAGACTCTTATCTCCAGTTAATCACTTAGAGCTGTGGCTCAAAGTGGTAGAGCACTAGCCTTAATATCAGGGACTGAACCCAGGCCCTTGAGTTCCCTGAGATCAAGCCACACAACCAACAATAACAACAAAGAATGAAGGGGAAGACTGATGGAGAGAGGAAAGGGTGGGCAAATACAATCATATTAATCTACATACTTATGTGAATGTATGTTCCAAGGGAGAGAGTGTTGGCAGGGGTGACATTGATCACAATGCATTCTACTCTTAAATTAACATGTTGAATTGGAATCCCTTTGTATAACCATCTAAAGATGGTGGTGATGATAAGAAATAGTAGTATAGTAGCTTTTATAAAACATCAAATGAGATAAAAGAAGCTGCAGCTCCTGAAAACCATCACATTTTGGTTTATGTCTGATAACAAAATGATGGGCCGAAGCTCCCTCATTGCTCATTCATTCATTCATTGAATTGTTCTTTTGGCTTTTAGTTCCCAGACTCTGGGAATACAGCGAATAAAAACCAAGTGAACGGCTAGGAATATGGCTTAGTGGTAGAGTGCTTGTCTAGCATGCACGAAGCCCTGGGTTCAATTCCTCAGTACCACATACACAGAAAAAGCTGGAAGTGGTGCTGTGGCTCAAGTGGTAGAGTGCTAGCCTTGAGCAAAAGAAGCTCAGGGACAGTGTCCAGGCCCTGAGCTCAAGCCCCATGACTGGCAAACAAAACAAAACAAAAACAAAAACAAGAAGTGAAGTGCCTACCCTCATCTCATGGAGCTCTCGGATTGGTCAAAGACAAAGCAGAAAAAAAAAGAAGTAGAAGACAGTGCTGATGGGAAATAAAGTTTAAAGGCTCAAGAGTCCACATGTTAAGTTGAGAATAGGGCAAAGGAGACCTTGAGCAAGGTAATCATTGAGCAGAGCAGGAAGTGAGACAGCAAGCTGGGCAAAGGTGAAGAGACACCTAGCCTGTATTCCACAGGAGAGGATAAAGGCAGGAACATCCAGATGTAGCAAGGCCACAGGGAGGGGCATACTAGGAGCTGGCCCCGGGAGGAGCGGAGGGCTCACTGTCTATGGGAGAATGCAGAGATAATTCTTGCTCCCCTGGGAACTTCCCCAGCAAGGCTCCCACAAAGTTCTCATCAGACATGGGTTCCTGAAGGAGAGATGCCAGAGAGTGGTTGCTCCGGCAACAGGCTAAAGCTCACTCTTTAACCACCCAGGGACATGATGACACCACGCAAGCCATCCCAGCCACTGGGTCTTCCTCTTTTCAAATGGAAAAGACAGAGAGACCATGCCACAGGATCTAAATAAACACAACAGACTGCTAGAATGAGAGTGTTTCTTTAAATCCAGGATGATATAAAATGAAGCGATAGTGTACATTATTGAGATTTATGGGCAACACAAAAATATACATCAGATGGCCAAACACCAGAGAAGATGATGAGAGAATTATCCACCAAATTAAAGAGCTTGGAGGAATGGATAAACCATTGCAGGAAGAGACAGAATGTTGACACACCTCATGCTCTCTGGAGGATGCTGAGATCAGGGACCTTTCTAGGCCAAATCAGCTAGGTAGAGACTTGGAACCTTGAAAGGGTTCTGAGAATGATGCTCGTGGTTATGTAGCTAAAACCTATTATGATCAAAGGAGAGAAGATGGAAAGATGTGACTGAAGCATGGAAAAGAGAAGAACAAAAAGTAAGTGTAGTCTGGGGACCAGTGGCTCACACCTGTAATCCTACCTACCAGGAGGCTGAGATCTGAGGATCACAATTCAAAGCCAGCCTGAGTGGGAAAGTCCATGAGACTTTTATATCCAATGAACCACCAGAAAACCGGAAGTGGCGCTGTGGATCATTTCCAACATATTGTCTTGTGAATATGGATGTTGCTTTGGTTCTTCCTACTTGTCCTTTGTCTCACCATGCTGTTTTGCCCCTTCCCTTCCCTAACTCAGATACCCATACATACAACCAGCAGCTTTCTTGTTGACAAGGAGCTATAATATAGCTCTCCATGCACATAGCCTTGGCCATTTTATATTTAAGAAAGGCACTGTGTTCCAAAGAGACCCATCTTTCTCCTCCATCCCTGCAAGCCTTCATGAGAGCATCAAAAGACACAGATCTTTGTCCAGCACCGGTGGCTCACACCTAGAATCCTAGCTACTGAGAAGGATGAGATTTGAGGATCATGGTTCAAAGTCAACCCAGGCAGGAAAGTCCGTGTGACTCTTATCTTCAATCAAATATCCAAAAGAACTGGAGTGGAGCTGTGGCTCAAGTGGTAAAGCATTAGCCTTAAGCACCAGGATTGGCACTATATATATACATATATATATATGTATATATATGTATGTATGTATATATATATATATGTATATGTATGTATGTATGTATGTATATATATATATATATATATATAGAGAGAGAGAGAGAGAGAGAGAGAGATACAGATTCTAAAGAGGTCTTTGAAAGAGCATTTGGATTAAAGATGTTAACATTGAGAAAAGATGACAGGATCTCTCAGGTTAATGGTGCTCCACTAGTGGTTGTAGGGAAAATTAGAAGATAGAGCAGTGACACAAGTCAGATCCATAGTTGTTTCTGAAGGACAGAAATATGAATGGCAAGGGTCAGGAGGGAATTTCTTATGGTGATAGGAATGTTCTGAATCTAGACATACATTTGTCAAAAGGGATTGAACTAACCATCTCTGTATTTGGGATGTGGTGGCTCATGCCTATACACCCATCTATTTGTAGAAATTGAAAGATCTCAGTTCCACACCAACTCAGGCATAGAAGGTATTGAAACCCCATGTCAACAGATAAGTGTGACATGGTGGCTTGCACCTGACATGCCAGCTATGCAAGAGGTATAAGTGGAAAGAATATCAAAATTTTTAGTACCCTATCTGAAAAGTAACCTGAATCCAAATAGCTGGAGGCATGTTTCAAGTGGTCGAGAACCCGCTTAGTAAGTGTGAAACCCTGAGTTCAAACACCAGCACACTATAAAATAAAATAAAGCTCTCCATGTGTCAAACGAAAGAGTTGATTTTTGGATATGTGTCATGGAAAAATGATGGTAATACAAATTATAAACTGGGTGCTTTTAGGGCAGAGTTGGGGTGACTCAAGATTTTCTAGCAGTCTGGAATGTTGGAAGAACAGTTATGAGTTAAGAATAGTTTATAATAAATGGCTCCTCCTTTCTACAACTACTTAAAGATAATAAAGGAAAATTTAAAGAGTAGTTGATAGTTACAAGTAGTTGTGTTCTGCTACAGATCAAGAATAGACCATAATTGTAACCTTCCATAGCCATAACTTTCTAGTCATTGCTTGGTTGACTCAAGAAGACTTGCAAAGAATATGGCAGAGAGAGGGAGGGAAGAGAAAACTTGTCCCAATTGCTTGGGTCCTGGGTTTACCATAGGATATATGGAATTTGGACAATTTTTTTTCCCATGAAGGGCCAACATAGTAAGCATTTTAGTCTTTGTGGCACGTTCAGTCTTTGTCTCAACTAATCAACTCTGATAGCGGCTGTAGACAACACCTAAATGAATGAGTACGGCTGAGTGCCAACAAGTGTGATTTACAAACCCAGACAGCTGGATGGGAGCCCCACCTGGTACATGATATCTGCTTGAAGACATGATGGCAGTCTGTCAGCAAAGCAACCTCATCAGACTACTCACAGCTGTCTGGTGTTGTGGATGGCTCTTCCAGCACTGTGGGGGAAGGGATTGGAGATGGAAGGACTCTATTGAAACGTGATCTGAAGAATGTCTTCTCTGCTTGGGAGACAAATCTCTGGAAATGCATGTCAAGATGACAAGCATCTTGAGTGTCTAATTCAGTTGACAGTTATGTGAGGAAGAATTTGATGAGTATTCGATATTCCCGTGATTGACATCTGTTTAAAAAGAGACCTGCCTAAGCGGAGACAGGTTTTGATTTCCTCCAATTAGGAAAAGTGGAAGAAAAGAGACTCTTTCATGTAGAGGAAAGGTAATTGGAAGGATAATCAGCACAGAGATCTTAAAAAAACAACTGGGCCAAAGGCACAAGTTTCTCTATTATGGCTAATTGGACGCTTTGTATTCTTTGCATTTTTATAAAATACAGGTGTGGTTTCTCAAATCCTGTTATCCCAGTGGTGCTAAAGATTTGTAGATGGGAACATTGAGATCCGAGGCTGGCCACAGACAAAAGCATGAGAGAATCTATCTGAAAAACAATTAAAACAAAACCAGTCTGGAGACAGTGGATCAGCTATTATAGTGCCTGCCTAGCAGGTACAAGGACCTGAGCTCAATCCCCAATACTTCTGAAACAAAACAAAACCATTCTCTTTATTTTCCAGCAAATGAATGCTGGTTCCTTCACCCAGTGGATAATTATGATGGTGTGTATTAATGGCTCCTGTTCTCATCAGGGTTTGTTGAACACTTTGATAGATGAGCAGCCTGGTTTTTGGTTTAAAAATCAACCTCCACAAAAATACTGGGGACATTATTACTTGTGGGTCCCTGCCACCCCAAGAGCAGATGAGAGATTTTCTGAGGTCAGCAACTGGCCACTGGATTCTCATTGGGAAAACAAAAGGAAAAGCCATTCATTTTAACCCTGAGAAACCAGGGGCTATCCAGAAACAGCAACAGGATCAGATCAGAGCCTAGAAGAAAGGTCAGGGAGAGCTGAGTTTATTGTTGGTCTGAGATCTCAAAAGAAGACTTCTGAAGATCATAGGGTAAAAAGACCCAGAAAAGAAACCCAAATCACCTAATAATGAACTCTGATATTTGGAGGAGAGAAAATAAATCTCTCCGCTTCTTATGGGGAAAAAAGATTAAAACAAAACAAAACAAAAAAGCCATGTCTCAGGAGGCTGAGATCTGAAGATCACGACTCAAATCCAGCCTGGGCACGGAAGTCCATGAGACATTTATCTCCAATGAACCACCAGAAAACTGGAAATGGAGCTGTGGCTCAAAGTGGTAGAGCTTTAGCCTTGAACAAAAGAGCTCAGGGACAGCACCCAGGCTGTGAGTTCAAGCCCCATGACTGACAAAAAAACAATTTCCAGGAAATAAATTTGCCAGGCAAATCTTTTTAGAATAGAGGCAAAACTCAGTATCATTTCTGTGATATTGAGGAGAGAGATGGGATACTTTGCAGAGTGTCTTTCCTCTAGACCTGGCTTTAGGCCCTTTCTGTGGGGACTGAGAAGATTCTGTTCTCCATCCAGGTTTTGATTTTCTTCCCCACCTATTAAGTAAGAAGTAGAGAGGATCATCAAGAATTCTAGTTCTATCACTGACTAGCTGTATGGATCGTTTCTTTAATCTCTTTGTTGTTCAGCTCTCCAGTCCGTAAAAACAGAGATAAAAATGTGGACCTTATTGGGTATTAGAGTAAAATGAAATATTTAGAAACCTTCGCTTAAGACCCGCAATACAGTGGGTGCCTAATAATTTGAGAATTTGGCTGCTGTTTTATTTTCTTTGCTCCCATCTGTATATAGACATCTCTTAAGATGTTCATTTTCCCTAAAGAGTTAGAGTCCAGAGCAAGCAGATGCATAAACACAGCTCTACAAGAAGATGAAGTCCAGAGCTCTGTGTATGTATGAACTCTCCAGGGGAGAGCAGGAAAAGCTTCACTCTGGAGACAGCTCCTGGAGGATGTAAAAGATGAAGAAGAATTTTTTCTAAGGTAGAATGAGAGTAGAAGCTCACAGGTAAGGAAGGGCCACAACTGGGCTGATAAAATTGTTACTATGACTGCTTGATAGCACAGTTGGTATGGTAACCTAATATGTGAGAGAGAGACACAAAACAACAGAGCGACAGAGACAGAGAGATAGAAATAGAGATAAATATAGAGAAGTAAAAATAGAGAGACAGAGGTAGAAATAGATAGGTAAGTTGAGATACATAGATAAGCAGGCAGACAGATTGATAAGTAGAGATGGACAGATGGACAGTCAGATGGTAGATAGATGATAGAAGATAGGTTGAGATATATACATAGATGATTGATAGCTATATAGGTAATAGTTAAGTAGATAGATAATAGGTTGAAGCAGATATAGATGAGAAAGAGGTGATAGATATAGATGATAGATGATAGATAATTGGTTGAAATACATAAGTAGATGATTGATAGGTAGCTATATAGGTGATAGATAAGCAGACAGATAGATAGATATTTAATAGGTTGAAATAGATTGGTAGATAAATAGTATTTATAACTGAATCAAAATCAACTATTACTAGCAAATTTAACTTCCCTCCCCCCTCAAGTTTAAAGAAAAGATAGCGCCTTCATTTTATTACTCACAATCTGACCTTGGGCTAAGCACTCTTCTAGTTCCCTGGCTAAAAAGAGGATTGCCTCTCAGAACCTATGCATCTTAATGAGGATGTGTGTGAATCCACTGAGATAATAATGGCCTGCCATTCGTGGAGAAAGCCTGGAAGAATGCACCCTCCATCCCTCCCCCCAAGTTCTGAGACAGCAGGTCTGGGGTGGAGCCTATTTCTAGCAATAGGAATAGAACTCCCAAGTTGATGTGACATGACTGCCTTGGAAAAGTCACTTAGTTAGCAAACTACTGCAGGGGTCAACGTAGCTGTTTCGTTTTAGGTTATTAGTTATAATTGGTTCAAGGGAATTGTCTGTGATGTACTTTATGCTGTTTCTAGCTTTCACTGTGGGCAATAAGAGACATATGTAAGTTGGTGACATCACATGGACTCCTGAAATTCTTATACTGTATTGGTACTGGAAGTCTTATGTTGTTGATGCATGTGTGGATTTGATGGGCCAGACATGATTTCTAGTCTCACTATGGAGAGTAGATACCAGAATGTACCCAGAATGTGTTTTTCTGTCATGGAGAATATTCACTGGAATAAGATTCAATGTTTGTTTCTCCTTTTCTTTCTTTCTTTTTTTATTCTTGTCGGTTGTAGGCTTGGGCTTGGGCACTGTACCTGAGCTTTTTTACTCAAGGCTCTCTACCATTTTGAGCCACAGGCTCCACTTCCAGTTGTTTTGGTGGTTTATTGGAAATAAGAATCTCACCAACTTTCCTGCTTTGGCTGGCTTTTTGAACCATGAGCCTCAGATTTCAGCCTCCTGAGTAGTTAGGATTACAGGCATGAGCCACCAGTGCCTGGCCTGTAATCAGGCCTATGGTTCCTATAGAACATTTTCCACATAGCTGGGACTACAGACATACTTCGCCACACTCAGCTTATTGGTTGAGACTGGATCTCCCTAACTTTTTGTCCCAGCTTGCCTGGAGTTTCAGTCCTCCTGATCTCTACCACCTGAGTAACTGAAATTCTAGGCCTAGGTCACCATGCTCATTCTAGTATTTTTTTGGAGGGAGGTGCCAGTACTAGAGCTTGAGCTCAGGGTCTCAGGGCCTCTTCTCGTTTTTCACTCAAGAGATTTTTCATTCAAGGATGGTGCTCTACCAATTGAACCACACCTCAAACCGTGACCCTTGGATCTCAGATAATTCCTGAGTAGCTACATACAAGGCATGAGCCATGAGCCCCTTCCCCCTCCCTGCCACCTTCCTCCCCCCAATGTGGTCTTTAAAGGCTGTGGGTTTTCTTGGAGTTTTGTTAGTGCAATAGATTTCTACCTAAAAGGACTGTCTCAGCCATCTGAATTGTAGAACCTCAGACAGATCCTCCCTCCATGAACAGTCTGCATTATTTAAGTCCCCATTATTAGGGGGCACTTTCATCTCATTGAGAATGACAGGCAAGCATCAAACTTTCTTAGCCATTCTCCAGTCATTCTCCAGGAATCCATCCCTCTCATTATCTTCATGGTCTTTACCTCTTTTTCAATTTGCTGGTTTATCTTGTTTTAGTTTGTTCTATTGTGCAGATTCTGGGGCTTGAACTCAGGACCTTCCCCTCTTGTTAGTTTCTTTGTGATCAAAAGGCTGGTGCTCGAGCCCTGGAGCCACATCTCTACTTCTGGCTTTTATTGTGTTTTCTGGTTAATTGGAGTTTTCTTCCCTGCCCTGGCTGGCTTCAAACTTCGATCCTCACCTTTCAGCCTTCTGAGTAGCTGGGATTGATTACAGGCATGAGCCACAGGTAGCCTACTAACCCTGCCTCTTTCATGGTACACTTTTGTCTGGACAATCTGTTTGTTTTTTTAATTTCTTTTGGGCAGCATTGGTTCCCAGTCCTGCCAAAAATGCTACTTTTCCTTCCATGAGCCTGATGCTTTTTCTCTGGAAAGAAGAGAACTACAGTTGTCCTAATTCCTCCAGGCCCCACCAGCAATGGGTCCCTCAAGGCCCTTTTCAGAAAGAAGCACTTGGAATTGGCTGTGGATGTTTGGAGGATGAGATTTAAACTCTTTCTACATGGTGGACTTGTTTTCTCTCTGGCCCTAAACCAGTGTTCCATGGACAACTTCAGCCTGTGTAACATAAGCTTTTTAGAAAGAAGGGGGAAAAAATGGAGCGTTACAAAAGAAAATGGAAATTTACATGAAAATGGATTTTCAGCTTCACCCAACAAAAAAAGCCCAAAGATTTGGCAGCTTGGGGTTCCCATTTGTTGGAGTCGAAGCTGGAGAAGCCCAGGGCTGCTGCTACCTCCCTTATCCATGGTCCATGCACTCCACAGCATGTGGTCACAAGCTGTGGACATTATCTGTTTGGCTCCTATGTATGTTTGGATTTCACAGGCCTGTAACTTAGGAGAGAAGGCAAGGTCTCTTAAAGCAGGAATTTCTGGTGCTACTTTGCATGAAAACTAGCTAATAGCTCCTTTTTTTTTTTTTTTAAATTGGTCAGTCCTAGGGCTTGAACTCAGAGCCTGAGCACTGTCCCTGAGCTTTTGTGCTCAAGGCTAGTGCTCTACCACTTTGAGCCACAGTACCACTTCCAATTTCCTGGTGGTTCATTAGAGATCAGAGTCTCGTGGACTTTCCTGCCTAGGCTGGCTTTGGACTGCAATCCTCAGATCTCAGCCTCCTGAGTAGCTGGGGTTACAGGTGTTGAGCCGCTGGTGCCTGGCTTCACCTGACAGGCCTTATAAAGCCAAGTGGCACCACTGCTAACCAAGTTAAGAATTTCCAGGGTGGCATCTGGCTAGTACTTTTGGGTTGATTCCTTAGAGACATGACTCTGATCTTCAGACACTGCTGAGAACCAGGGCCTTAGAATTCCTCAAAAGTTCTATCACTTCAGGTCTGGTAAAACTGGAGATAGAGCCTGTGGTTTTATGTTTCCAACGAACTAAGGCTGCTGGCTTTATGTTTTGCCTAGCAAAGGTTTAGAGACCCTTTAATTTGATTGGACTCACAAGTTTAAAGAGGTAGTAGAATAATGCTTCCTATGTGATGTGATCTAAGCTTAGAAAGAATTATGTATTTTTTTTCTAGAACTTACTTTTATAACTTATATAAACAGATGCTAGTGATATCAACGATGTTTCTTTCCCTCTCTGTCTCTCTCTGTCTCTGTTTCTCTCTTTCTTTCCCTCCTTCCTTCCCTTCTTTCTTTCTTCCTTTCTTCATTCCTTTTTCTCTTTCATCCTACCTTTCCTTTTTTGCTTCCTATCTTCCAGAGAGAGGCTGGGCACTGTCCCTTAGCTTTTTTGCTCAACTGGCACTCTACCACAGCTCTACTTATGGCTTTTTACGGTGGTAAACAGGAGAGAAGAGTCTAACTGACTTTCTTGCTTGGGCTGATTTTGAACCATGATCCTGAGATCTCAGCCTCCTGAGTCACTAGTATTAGAAGAAACTTGAGCCACCGATGCCCAGATTTCATAGCGGATTTTAAACTCAGAGCCTTGAGGCTGGTCGGCAACTATTCTAGTACTTGAACTCATAAGCCCGGTGTCCTTTTTGTTTCTAATTTGTTCTTCAGATGGTGGCATATACTTTCCTAACCAGCAGGAAAGACTAGATCTTCAGCCACCAGAATTATTTCACCCTGCTGATTCTTATGTGATTTCTGTCTTTAGTGGGGTGGGCAGTGGGGTATTGATTAGCAAACTGTTCCTGATCCTTTCCACTGTCTCCTATTATGGCTTTGGGATTCACATAACTATAAACTAAAAGAGCCCATACATGAAGAAACCTAGTTCCATTTGTCTCTATAAGTGGTGGCAAACCCAGAGATTGTTTATTGTCTGATCACGTTGTAAGTCCTTGCAGGTAAGAACGGAGCAGCCATCCAGGTTTCATTGACTAGTTCATGAGTGCACTGAGAAGAAACTCTCTCCACAGATTTTTTTTAATGGCAGGTTGATTACAGAAACATTTCCTAGGGTTGGAAATTCCCTTTCAGGCTGACCATTACTCTCAAGTTGCAAAAATACTGCGGGGAATGTGTTCTTCTGGGTTGGTGTCTCCATTAACTGTTATTGAGGGACAACAGTTGAAATCCTACTTTGTATATCTTTTCTGGCCTTTGCTTTCAAAAGATCCAGAGAGGGACCCAGGAAATGATGCTTTCCAGAAACTCGTTGAAGAGATCTTGGTGAAGACTCTAATCTAGTAGTAGAAAAATAGGTTCTAGAGGAGACTGGAAATATCTTGGGAGATTGGGGTGCCATGTAAGGACTCCAGGGGGCAGGCAGTCTACCCAGGTTTTATCTCTCACTTATTACTGCCACTTGTTCTGATTGGTTGGAACTTGGGCTCACAATCATGTGATTGACCAGCTTGAAAGTTCACCTGACCAATCAATCCAATCCGACGGAGGTAAATGCTCCCCTTTTCTCTGTCTGCTAGATTTAGAGACTATTTCCTCTTGAACTAATAAATCTTTTAGCTTAGGAACCACTTGAAAGCAAGTATACTGTAGGCTTCCTCTGAGCTGAATAAGGCTCTTTGCGCATTGGGGGGATGATAGAGAACCAGAATTCTTTGTTAGCAGGACATTCAGCTTCAAGCTACAACTCTCAGGGATTTAGCCACTGGCTGAGCCCCAAATCTCTCAGAAAGTGCAATATTACAGGATGTGACATTTCTCTGTCTTTTGCTGCTGAAAGTCTCACTATGGCCGTGTTTAGCAAGTTTTAAAAATTAGATCAAAAGCTAAGTAAGGTAACACACATAAGTCATCGAAGTACTAGGGAGACTGAGACAGGAGAATCTGAGTTGGAAACCTGTATAAAATTACAAGAACAGATGGTCACTGGTAGCTCATGCCTGCAATCCTAGCCACTCATGAGGCTGAGATCTGAGGATTGTGGCTCAAAGTCAGCCCAGCCTCCCACCCCCCCCCCCCAAAAAAAGTCAATGAGATTCTTATTGCCAATTGACCACCCAAAACCTGGAAGTGGAGCCATGGCTCAGGTGGTAGAGTGTTCTATAGAAATCATAGACAGCTGAATGCTGGTGGCTCATGCCTGTAATCCTAGCTACTCAGGAGGCTGAGATCTGAGGATTGCAGTTTGAAGCCAGCCCAGGCAGGAAAGTCTGTGAGACTCTTATCTCCAAGTAACCACCCAGAAAAAGCCAGAAGTGGCTCTGTGACTCAAGTGATAGTGCACTGGTTTTGAGCAAAAGGAGTCCAGGGACAGCACCTAGGCCCTGAGTTCAAGCCCCAGGATTGGCAAAAAAAAATAATTTTAAATCATGCATAGACATAACTGTTTTATAATTTGTAATCATTTAATTTTAGCTATGTTAACACTGGAGAATTATTGTGATATATTGTTACAAGCCCTCCTCTACATTCAGCAGGGCCACCCCTCTATTCTTGTATTCTTCCTTTAACAATAGCAATTAAAGAACAAGGTATAGCCTCATGGAACAAGGCAAGAAGGCAGCCAGACAGGAGCTTGTAGCCATGAGAAACTCAGGTTGGAAGAAGTTGATGGGTCTCTAGTCGCAGAGACTAAGATGGAAGTTTTCAGTTCATCCAAATTGGCCTACCCAGTCTGGAGGATCAGCCAGTCTATAACTGCTAAAGGGGACTCAGGTGAACACTAAAGCAACTTCATAACTCTTTCCCGGCTGAATGTCAACCCATTTGATCCAAGGGAAGAGAAAGGAAATTGCCCTAAGAAGCAAGTTCACCTCCTCGATCAAGAATTCTTAGTGTGTTCAGAAAGTGAAATGTAGGGAGTGGAATGATGATATAGATTTCGATGGTATTTATAGCATCTTCTATTAATGAAGAGATTACAATATGTTGGGCACATGCATAGTCTGTTTAACTCTCCATACTTGGGACAGGGAGTTTGGGACGTTGTTTTTGAAGACCATGAGAAAAATGATCTATTTTGTGAGATGAGGCATACAAGACCTGGGTGAAGCTTGTTACAGTTTTCAGTTGTTGTACCAATATCCTGGTAATCACAATTGGTTCTTTCAAGAATTCAGCTATCTTCTTGCCTAGTTGTAGCCCAGAAGGAGGGAAGCTCAGGACTAACAGGACCCTCCCAAAATGTCAGTTTTACTTGAAGTTTACAGACAGGTTTCTAAACTTTCAGCCCAGGGCTCCAATAAGATGTAGGAATTAAATGTTTCCTGATTTCTAATTGGTCTGCTTGTTGTGTTGTTGTTGTTTTTCTGTGAGTTGTGGGATTTAGCCTGGAGCCTGTGTACTATCCCTGAGATCTTTTTGCTCAAGTATAAAGCTCTACTACTTTGAGCCACAGCACCAAGTCTCATGGGGAGTTTTCTGGCCAGGCTAGCTTTGAACCTCAATCCTTAGATCTCATGTTCCTGCGTAGCTAGGATTACAGGTCTGAGCCACCAGCCCCCAGCTTTCCCCCGACCCACACCCCTGTTCCTAGCTCAGATACCTTCAATACCAACAATAGTGTCAACAATAGAGACAGTACATAATAGCTATCTATTATAAGAAGGGACATCACAAGTAAATAATGGGATCTTTTTTATTTTTATTTTTTTTATTGTGAAAATACTGTACAGAGGGGTTACAATTACATGGGCAAGATAGTGAGTACATTTCTTATCAAGCATTGTAGCCTCCTCCTTTGTTTACCCTTCCCATCCCTTCCCAGCCTTCCTCCCCTACCCACCCAATCCTCCCCCCAAACAATGGGATCTTTATAAACATCATTTGTTTCCTTGGTCCCTTGTTTTTTTGTTGTTCCTTCCTCCCTGATATTTTGAAACAAGCAACTTTGGTTCAGGTATGATGGGAGATCTTTCTGTTTTAAAACTTGGCTAACTCTAAATTAGCTTTCCTCCTCTGAAATCTGAAGATTGGTCCATGTCATCTCTATAACTTTAAGTAGAAGACCTTTACATTTTGATTTATTTCAGCATAATTTATATACAGCAAATCTCATACCTGTTGTGCAGATCTAAGAACATACAGTTAGATAGCCACCATGAGCGTCAAGATCTAGAATACTTTTATTGCAATCTCACTGCTGACCTCAAGTCCATTTTTGTACCTTTATAAGCAATTTTCTCCCCCTTCCCATACCAGTCTCTGTCAACTAGTAGTCTGTTTTCTATTTCCACAATTTTGTCTTTTCTAGAATCCCTTAAATGTTCTAGAACATTCTAGATGAAATGGAACCTGGCAACATGCAGCATTTTCAGGCTGGCTTCAGTCACCTAGACATGTTCTGAGATACAGTCCCATGTTCACCTGCATGAGGAGTTGGTTATGTCTTATTGCTGAGTCAGTATTCCATCTCCATGGAGGAGATGCCATGATTTTTTCCCTCTTTTCCAGTGAATAGGACATTTAGATTATATTCACTGTGAGATATTTATGCATGGAGTTGTTAGAATCATGTATAGACACTTTATCATATATAGACACTTTTTGTATGAGTGTATTTCATTTCTCTCAAAATAATATTGCAGAGCTGGTTGATGTAAAATTACTGAGAAGAGCTTTTTCTTCTTCCTCCTCCTCCCCTTCCTCCCTCCCCCCTTCTCCTCCCTTTACTCCTCCCCCTCCTCCCAGGAAGATAGGAAGATAGCTCTTGTCAGATTCTTATCACAGCTACTGGCTCGCAAAAGGTTAAAACTCACTGAGGACTTAAGCACTTCTTCTGATCTATGTTGGGTTCCTTCATTTTGGTGGACAAACTTTTCATGCTGAGTATTAACTAGCTGAGAAGCAGCTTTTGGACTAGCATGGGCATGCTTCTCACCAGTCTAGGTTTTCACTGTGGGGCATAGCCAGTCCTCTCTCTCCCTCTCTCTTCCTTCCTCTCTTTGTCTAGGGCCTTGGCAACCCTGGCCACAGGGAACCAGTGTGATGGCTTAGCTTCCTCCCTTTATCCTGTTGCCCAGGCAACACAATACAAACTTTCTCTCCAGTCTCCAGCCCCTTTGTAGTCCTGGCACAGACATGGATATCAGCTCCCTTAAGACCCATGACCATGGCTGGCTCTACCCAATGCAGGAAGCAGTCTTCCCAATTGCTGTCATTGTTGCTCCTCATTTATCCCTTTGTCAGGAGTGGGAAGGAGGCATGCCAGGGACAGTATTTATTAAGATGCGATAAACAAGATCCTAGGCACTGGTTTGGCTACCAGAAGCTCACTCATCAAACAGGAAATTCACTTGAGCCTTCCTTAGTTAAGACATTGAGTAGCATTCTAATATTTAGGGGCTAAAGATCTCAAAACTACAATTACCTATGAAGCTTTAAACAGACCAATCTTTGTTTCTGTCTTCCTACTTGTGACTTCCTGGCCATTCTTGTGCTCATTACAGTCTAGTGCTTGTGCTCCCCCCCCCCCCCCCCCGTCTTTCTGTCTTTCTCTGTCTCAGTCTCTCTGTCTGTCTCTCTGTCTCTGCCTCTCTCTCTCTCTCTCTCTGTCTCTCTTCCTCTCCCTCTATCTCTCTCTTCCTCTCCCCCCACTTCTGTATTAGACAGTGCAGACAGGCCCCACACACTCAAAAATTTGTGGTGCTAACGCCCATCCATGTGACTGCCAGTCACTGCATGTGGGAACTCTAGTTCACTACTTAACCTTATTACATTCCCTCTGAGCAATGGGATAAAGCCATTACCTTGGCTGAAAGCATTTTCAGGACTTGCAAAGTTAATCAGTGCAAAGTTGTTTATCATGACACCTGGAACACTGTCCTCTTTGAAGAGGCTGGCTGCTCTTGTTATTTTGTCACAACCACCACCACCATCACCAATGCCATGAGAGTGAGTCCTGTATGCCACTCCCACTGATAGTAGAGGGTCGTGTGTGGACAAATAGGAAAGCACCCATGTTGAACCTGGCTTTGAAAGCAGAATGTGTACACAGGGATTTGAGATCAAAGGGAGCATTGTGTGTGTGTTCATTTGAAGGTTGCTGTGGTCAAATATCTGGCAGAAACAACATGAGGAGTAGCTACAGCTCGGCTTTTACCATTCAGAGAGCTCAGTCTAGGGTCTTCTGAGGCCCATGGGTTTGGAAGAAATTGGTGGCAGTGGGAGCGTAGAGTGGAGGAGATTCTTCACCTCATGGTGGAGAGGAAGAGAGAGAAAAAAAATAGAGAGAGGATGAGGCCAGGGAGACAATACCTCCAAGTATTGAGAGATATGGGAGAGAAAGGCGGATGAGATGACTTTGATCAAGATGCCTTGTGCTCATGAACTGACGTGTTGAATTAAAAATCCTTTTTGAAAACTTCTTAAAGATAATTTATAAAAGAGAGAGAATTAAAAACCTACCTCTTGCAGAAACACATTCCTCCCACACAAATGCGTGCCATAAGGCCTCAGAAGCAGTCAGTGATTTAGACAGAGCCAAGCGACCACTTTTCTGGTGGTGATTTGTCTGTATTCACTGTGAGCTTTTCTGTATTCACTGTGACCACACAGGAGAAAAGCAACTTAGGAGAGGGAATGGCTTAGGCTAGCCTGCGGTTCCAGGGATTCCGTCTCTACTCATTGGCTTTGTATTTCTGGGTTTGTGATAAGGACGAGGTTATGTGTAGTAGAAGAGTTTCTTGACTCTTCTACAGGGAATGGAGGGTGAGGAATAGGAGCTCAAAAGAAAAGATAAGGAGGACAACAATGGCTCTCGCTTGTAATCCCAGCTTCTCAGGAGACTGAGATCTGAGGATCCAGGTTGGAAGCCAGCTGGGCAGAAAAGACTATGAGACCCTTATATCACCAAAAAGCCAAAAGTGGAGGTGTGGTTCAAGTGGCAGAGTGCTAGCCTGGAGCAAAAAAAGCTCAGGGACAGTGCCCAGGCTCTAAGTTCAAGCCCCGGGACTGGTGGGGGGAGAGGGGGGAGAAGAAGAGAGAGGGAGAGGGAGAGAGAAAGAGGAGAGACAACCTATAATGACATGCCACCTGAGACCTACTTCCTTCATCTAGATCTCAAAGTTACAGAACCTTCCCAAATTGTGCTACCTTAGAGTCAGACACTGGTAGCTCATACCTGTAATCCTAGATACTCAGGAGGCTGAGATCTGGGGTTCACAGTTTGAAGCCAACCCAGGTAGGAATTACACGAGACTCATCACCAATAAACCACCCCAAAAAAGGTCAGAAGTGGAGGCATGCCCAAGTAGTAAAGTGCCAACCTTGAGAAAAAGATCTAAGGGAGGGTATGAGACCCTGAGTTCCAGCCACGCACACACATACTTCCTAAAGTATACATGAGTCAATAATTTGGAATCTTTCTTGCCCTTTCCTTTTATTTCTTCCTAAAGGTAGAGCTTTTCCTTTTCACTTCTATGTAAATCAGCATAGTAGCAGTTGGCTTTTGTGCTCTCTGCTAGTTGATTTTCTAGCCCAGGAGCCCTACGTTCTGATTATGATGTGAAATAATGCAGCTTAGCCTTTGGGATATGAAAGGTACTAATTGTTCGTTTTTCTCCTCCAAGCATTTGGAGACAGCTGTTAACTGTATGTATGTATTTGCTTTCCTTCTTTTAGATCTTCTTGTATTTATTTCTCCTGACAAGGCTTTCTTTTCCTCATAGAAAGGAGAGTGAAGGATGATGGGAGAAAGAAGGGGGAACTGAGTCTGAGGCTTAGAGGCCTTGAATAGTTGGGGAGGAAAATGAAATAACACAAAGCTCTCTCTTCTCATTGTTATCTGCTGCTTTCATTTCCGACTGTCAGTCTACCCTTCCCACCAAATATGTAATAATATTGGTTGTGGAGCAGATCAAAAAATTCTCTTTTCTCTGGGATGTACAGTCAGTGGAACTTAAAGAAGATACATAGCATCAAAGAAATCCATTGTCAAAGATTCTTCTTTTTGGCCTTCTTCTCCCCTTTGTGGGGAACTAAAATACCTAGACTGAAAAAAAAAAAGAATCTTTCATCTCAAAGTGGCTTCTTTTCATTAGT
This sequence comes from Dipodomys spectabilis, assembly GCF_019054845.1. NCBI lineage: Eukaryota > Metazoa > Chordata > Mammalia > Rodentia > Heteromyidae > Dipodomys > Dipodomys spectabilis. Next base: position 3,256,841 of record NW_024870832.1, read on the forward strand.
ATCTTGACTCTCAGGAAGAAAAAAAAATTACAGCCCATTATATACAGCATTGTTGAGGATACTAAATTTTAAATGAATAAGATTTAATATTTGGAGAATGCCAATTTTGTGTGTGAGAGCATAATCTCATTTAATTGTCCTAACTTCTCAAGAAACTCCACATTACCATTTCCATTCCTCTTTTCAGGACTAAGTGGGTGTGTAAACTTTCCACTTCCCCAGGTATAATCCACCAATGTGAAGGCATGATGTTGGGATGTCACTCAGCCCCCACCCCCAATCCCCCCCACCCCCCACCCCCGAGTGCACTGAGGAGTCATTCTACAGCCTCAGACCTCATCTGTTCTAGTTGTAGAAAGTAAATTCTGTGCTGGGCCAGCCAATTCCAGTGGAGGTAAGAGAAAGCCTCTTGAGTGATTCCAGTATTCTCATCACATTATCTAGTTTAATACTTCCTTCTCTCCCAGATTTGCCTCTGATCTCTTATGCCATTATTCTTCCAAAGCTATCCTTAACCAAAAGAAAAAAAAAGACTACATTGAATAAGAACAGGTAGTACTTTAAATAGATCTATATTTCTAAGCAATTGTCATCTTTCTAGGAAAACTAAAATAGTTAAAAAGTTCTCTTTGTAAAGAAAAGTCCCCCCCGCCACCCCCCGCAAAAAATGATCTCTATTCCTATGGTTGCTTTTTTTGTAATTTTCTTATAAAAGTTTTACTAAGTTATACTATCTCTTTGGTGTTCAACTCAATGTCTTCAAGTATATTCAGGAACCCTTGCCATTATTAATCAAAGAATGATTTTCTTATCTTCTTCCAAATAAAACCCTAACCTACTCACTCACTTATCATCTTTCCTCTCTGTCTGGCCCTGACCAACACTTAATTATTTCTATATGTCCCATTGTGGCTGCAATGGAATCATATAAGAATTGGTCTTTTGTCATTGGCCTTTTCAATTTAGTACCATGTTGTCAAGATTAACGCATGTTACAACATCAGCCACTACTTCCTATTTCATTGTGTGAATGTACAACATCTGATGTGCAACAGCTGGTACATATTAGGATTGTACAGATATTCTTGTACAAGTTGTCATGTGGACATAGGATTTTGGGTTTGTTTGGGTTTTTGGTTGGGTTGTCTCTGTGTGTGTATATGTGTGTGTGTGTGCGTGCGTGTGTGTGTGTGTGTGTGTGTGTGTGTGTGTGTGTATGTTATTGCTAAGCAAGTACTCTACCACTTGAGTCAAGCACTCAGATGTTTTTGCTCTACATCATTTTTCAGTTAGTGTTTTACATTTTTGCCTGATGCTTTAAAGCACAAATATCCCTCCTGAACTTCCTGTGTAGCTAATATGACAGGTATAGGTCACCTTAGTTAGCTTTTTGTTTTGTTTTGTTTTGTTGGTCTTGGCACTTGAATTCTGGGTGTGGGCACTGGCCCTGAGCTCCTCAGCGCTCTACCACTTGAACCACAGCACCACTTCTGGTTTTCTGGTGGCTAATTGGAGATCAGAGTCTCACGGATATTCCTACCCAGGCTGGCTTTGAACCTTGATCCTCAGATCTCAGCCTCTTGAGTAGCTAGGACTACAGGGGTGAGCCACCGGCTTCCAGCAGTCAGCTTTTTTTTAAAAGATAGGTTGTAACATTTTGCCCAGGTGACCTTAAATCATGATCCTTCTTCATGCCTTCTAAGTAGCTGGGATTATAGGTGTATACCACCAGACAGTGTTTCTTTTTACCTTCTTAATAGCATAGTTTGCATCACAATTTTTTGGGGGAGGTCTGGTCGTGGGGCCTGAACTCTGGGCCTGGGTGCTGTCCCTCAGCTCTTCAGCTCAAGGCTAGCGCTCTACCACTTGAGCCACAGCGCCACTTCCAGCTTTTTTCTTTTTGCTTATGTGGTACTGAGGAATCGAATCCAGGGCCTCAGGCATGCAAGGCAAGCGCTCTACCACTGAGCCACCTTCCCAGCCCCTGCATCACAATTGTTTACTTTATCTATGTTTAGTTCATTCGTTTGCTTCTTTAGATATTCAGTGTTCACATTCATTTATCATCCATGATACGCCCATAACTTTCCTGGGCACAGGAGGGACACCAGTAAACATGCTGGGATTCTGTTCTTGCTCTCTGAAGCTAATAGCTCATTTAAGAGAGACAGAAGATATCCAATTAAATTAACCAAAGAATATCTGGAAATAAAGAATATTTTTTGGTGCTTGTCTGTACTGTGACTCAGGGCCTAATGCCCTTGCTTAGTTTTTTTTTTTTGTTGTTGTTGTTGTTGTTGTTATTTTTTGTTCCAGGCTAATATGCCAAGAACAATCTGACCCTCACTATTATTTATTTATTGTGTGCTCATCCTGGAGCTTGAACTCAGGGCCAGCATGCTGTCCCTGAGCTTTTTCACTCAAGGTTCATACCCTTTGAGCCATGCCTCTACTTCTGACCTTTCTGGTGGTTCATAGGAGATCTGAATCTCACACCTTTCCTTCCGGGGATGGCTTCAAATTATGATCCTCAGATCTCAGCTTCCTGAGTAGCTAGGATTCTAGATGTGGGCTGGGATGGAGGATATATATGTATATATGTATATGTATATATATGTATATATGAAAATAAACTGATGTAATGAAGTCAAAATTTTTACAGGGAAATGTCAAAGATAAGGACACCCAGCATTAGATATATTAGCACAATCTGCATTTGGGGCCAGAGATTTCTTTATTATAGGGGGTGGTCCTATGTTCTGTAGGATACTTACTAGCATCCAGACCTTTGCACAGTCCCTGCACAGCGATGACAATAAAAATATCTGCAGAAGTTGTCAAATGTTCTTTGGAGGACCAAAATTAACCTTAGTTGAGAACCACTGGAGGTTGACTATCGTCATCTCTGAGGGGAGAAAAGCATCTCAGTGGGATGGTGGATGAAGAGTCCACTTGATGGGAAGTTGCAGGAAACATTAAAGACAGGCAGTAAATCTGTCTGAGATAAAGTCCAGAAGTGGAGGTACATACCTGTAATTCCAGCACTTGGGAATCTAAGGCAGGAGGATCATGAGTTTCAGGCCAGCCTGAGCTGCTAAGACACTGTTAAAAACAAAACAGAAAAACCAGCCAGGCATTGGGGTTGCTCAAGTATGTAATCTTAGCTACTCAGGAGACTGAGATCTGAGGAACATAGTTCAAAGCCAGCCTGGGCAGAAAAATCAGTGAGACTCTCATCTCCAAATAAACAAGAAAAAAAAGAAAAAAGACAAAAGCTGGAAGTGGAGCTGTGATTCAAGTAGTAGAGTGCTAGCCTTGAATGAAAAAGCTAAAAGACAGTACTCAGGCCCTAATTTTTAGCCCTACTATGGACACATAAATAATAAATAAATAAAGTAAGGATGATATGTTTGATAAAGTGGAAATCGGGTTTTTGAGTTGATTTTTGTGGACTTTTCAGAGATGAAAACAGAGAAGGAAGGAGGAATCAGATTTTGGAAGAAGTCATATTAGACATTAAGAGGATCTGGAATTTATTCTGAGCATAAATGCATACCAATTAGACATGTCTTTTTATATCCCTCAAAGATCCACAATCCAATAGTGGACAGAGTTAAGAGTAACAGCCAGTTAACGGACTCTTAGATGAGTAGTTTGGTTGTTAATAAAGGGAGATAAAAGGCCTTACAGCTTTTAACTGTAAAGATTTTGGCTGGCCAGTCATATAAATAACTTTTTCTTGAACTCACCTCGGATAAGAATTCCTAATATGCTTGTTGACATCTGGCATACAAAAAAATCTAAAAAGAGAAACTCTAGCCAGAGCCTAATTGAAGTCTAGCTCACAGAACAGAGGCTTCTGCTTCTCCAGGGAACCAGGTAAAAATGCAAAATCTCAAACTTCCCCTTAAGCCCATTGGCTGAAAACTTGTATTTTAACAGGCCACTGGGTCATCGGTATGCAAATTGAAACCTCCGATGCACTAATTTCCTTTATCAAGCTACCCTCAGAAGCAGTTAAATGAATGGGTTTTGATGGGCTTTTGTGAGTCTGAAGACTAAGGACACAGTGTCATCATTAAATTCTTATTGTTTCACCATCTTTTATTTATTTAATTTTATTTATTATCTTTAAGTAGTTGTACAAAGGAGTTTCCATTTAACAAAGCAGTTCATGAATACAAGGCATTTTCACCCATCCCTCCTCTACCTATCCCTTCCCTCACTCTTCTTAATATTATAGGATATGCATTGGATTCCTGATTGCATTCTTCCACTTCCATCTTTCTGGTGGTTAAGTTAGACATAAGGGGCTCATAGACTTTCCTTCCTAGGCTGGCTTTGAACCTTGATCCTCAGATCTCAACCTCCTAAGTAGCTAGCCTTACAGGTATGAGCCATGAGTGCCCAGCCCACTCCTGCTTTTCTATCTGCCTAAAGCTCTCTAACTCTCAAACTTTCTCAGTTTTATTTTATTATCTTTCTTGCTTTCAAAGTAAAATTCATATTCCCTAGTCTGACTTTGAAGGACTTTTGCTTCTGAGTTCCAAAACACATTGCCCAGAGAGTCTAGTCTTTTATTTTATAGCTATACTTTTGTTCATACCGTGGAATGTGCTTTCTCACCCTCTTTATTGTCTTCAAGGCTCTGCTGAAATCTCACTCCCATGAAAATGTCAACTCTCCCCCAGGTGCCTCCCTGATTCTGGGGTCTGTTAGCGTATTTGTAGCCTGTCCTAGTTTTTGTTGTTGTTTGGGGTGTTATAATTGCAGGTACAAGAACAAGCTTTCACACCTAGATGGTGAGATGGTGGAGGACATACGCTAGTGAGGTACTAAACGGTGTAGTAAGGACTCAGTAAAGACTTAGTTTCAGAACCTGATAAAGCTGTGGAGTGATGCCCAGATTCACAAGCACATCTGCTAATTTATTTCCTCCAAGGGTCGATGCTACGGTTCAGCAATTATGTAAACAGCATTGTTTAAAAAACCAGCTGTGGGTAGATAGCCTCAGATCGGCTGGATGGTAGGCCCTGGATGTGGTCCAGTGTTTCAAGCCAAATAAAAATGGTGAATCTTTCAGAGCCACTGTACTCTGTGAACCAGGCTTTTGTTTGGATATCAGAACAAAGGAAACCCTTCTCATTTTCCTAGCATACCTCTGAGTGAAACCTTCCCCATCAGAGCCCAGGTTGCATCCCAGACACAAGATGCTGGCAACATTGACCCCGATTCTATTTCGTTTTTCTCCCTGGACATTGAAGTGCAAAGCTTCCTGTGGCTACGCGTTGCTACTAACAACCTCTATGTGTCAATGCTGGCTATTTGAACCTCAATACATCTAAGGAGGTACAGCAAAAAGGTGTTAGGGATTTTCATTGCACAACTTGGTAAACAAATGTCCAGAGTAGTGATGCACCTTTCCTAATGTTTACAAATGTGTTAGCAGAGCTAGAACTAAGGGCTTAGACTTTATGAATCTTGGGCTAATAGTGAATAGGACTAGTGTAACTTTATTCTTTATTAAAGACAGGCAAAGTTAAACCAGGTGTGGTGTCATAGATCTTGTTAACATGGAGGCAAGAAGACCCAAGTTCAAAATCAGGTACCTGGGCTGGGAAGATGACTCAGTGGTAGAGCGTTTGCCTTGCATGCCTGAGGCCCTGGGTTTGATTCCTCAGCACCACATAAGCAAAAAGAAAAAAGCCAGAAGTGGTGCTGTGGCTCAAATAGTAGAGTGTTAACCTTGAGCTGAAGAATTGAGGGATGGTGCCCAGGCCCAGAGTTCAGGCCCCACGACTGGACCCGCCTCCCCCCCCCCCCCCCAAAAAAAAAAGAAAAAAAATCAGGTACCTGTGGCTCATACCTGTAAGCCTAGGAACCATTCAGAGGCTGAGATCTGAGGATTATAGTTTGAAGCCAGCCCAGGCAGGGAAATAAGAGATTCTTATCTCTAATCAACTAACAAAAAAAGCCAGACGTGGAGCTGTGGTAAGCTTCTTTTCTAGAATCTTCTGGGCCTTTCATCCTGAATGCAAAAGACAACTTTACCTTTTAGATAGGTTTTTCTCTTCTGTGTTATTGTTGTTGTTGTGATACTGGGTTCCAAATCCAGAGCTTCCTGCATAGTAGGCAAATGTTCTATCATTGAGCTATACTCCCAACACTTATTTGGGACAAGGTTTTGCTGTGTAGTTTCAGACTGGCCTTGAACTCCTGGTCTTATTGCATCCACCTCCATTTCAAGGTTACAGGAATGTGTCAACACTCTCAGCCCAGATTACTTTTACAATAAGGATCCTGGGACAACATTTGAGTTCATCTGTGAAGAGCTCCACCATCAGGGATGGGATATCAGGTAGTAACGGACACAAGTGCTCAGAGTCAGCATTGATGCTCTCCTTCATCTACACAGTCTTTTCTAGCTGGAAGTAGCTATAATAATATACCCCAATTGTATGGTTTCATGGTACCCAGCCAATCTCAATAGGGGAGGGACCAGTGGAATACAAAGTAGAAGGAGAGCTGAGATGGTAGAAGCGTATGGGTGGTCTGGACATGGAATGAGGAAGATGTTTCTTCTTCAGGCCTAGACTCCAGCAGAGAATGTTTTGTTGCTGATTTGTGTTCAGTTGGCTCTAGGCTGAATGGCTTCTGTTCGAATGTTGGCATGGGAAAAGAGAGGCAGGCAGAAAATACTGCATCCCTCCCATTCTCCCTGGTCCTCTTGAAAGGAAATGCCTTCTTAATGAGCCCATCCCAGTGAGACTGGCCTTTCAGATAAACAAATATGCCTCAGCAGGAGAGGCTCACAAGAAGATGAGGGAGAAAAAAATAGAGTCACTTCCAGTGACAGTCCAAATAAGAGAGACTTAAGAGGTCGGAAGTTAGCAGCTAATGAGCATATCTTCCTTATTCATGTTCTTCTTTGCCTACGATCTGTATTGTTGATGGCAGCGAGACTGTGTGTCTTATTTGTACAGAGAAAAGCCTGTCTGGACTCTGTCTTTACCACTTTTTTGTTTGTTTATTTTAAAGGGCCTAGCCTGAAAAATATTTGTATGGCAAGAATGAGTCTAAAGTTAATTTTCACTTAAAAGCAATGTCCTTCTGTTCGTAACATATACTTTTCTTCCTTGGGAATTGGGGACTCGAAGACAACTTCCTTCTAGAATTCTAAGGAGCATTTCATGGAATCATGCTCAGAAAGCATTTGCCATCAGTGCTGGTACATATGGAAAATTAGAAATATTTAGGCTGTAACTGTTATTAGTACAAATAATACCATCTTCATTCACAGTATGGTGTACTAAAGAGAGTGTAAAGTTGTGGGTCCTGGTCTTGATTCTATCAGCTGGCTAGGAGATTTGAGGTAAGTCACTTCTCAGACCAACCAGAACATTGGATTGAAGTTTTTATTCATTTGGTCAATGTACTGTGAGGACCTACTTAGTAATAGACTTTGCCACCAAACAGATAAAGAGAAGACCTATTCTGTGTACTCCAGGCACTCTCAAAGTAATGGTAGTGTGACAGTATAGCATGAGAATTATTGTTCTTCTAATATGCATGCCAGTACCCTAGAGCCCTGAGAAGGAATTAACAAGTCTGAAGTTCTGTCCCAATCCAGTTTCTTGTGAGTCAGAAGCACCTAAGAGCTGGGTGATTAGAGAATCAGGAATTTGCCTGGTTGATGAGGAGCCTAAAATCCAATTCTTCCCCTTGGAGGTCCAGAATCCCAAATACCAAGATGCTTTCAAATAAAAGCATTCAGGAAAGAGCGCTGTGCAGAGAATTAGCATGACATTAATTAAGTAACTAGGATTGGAAAACAGGAATCTTCAACCTAAGTTCCAGCACAATTATTTTGCTACCTTGTTGATTTGGGATAATTTGTTTAATCTCTTTGATTAAGCATTCTAATTAGCAAGGAGAGAATTACTGTAAGAAGAAATGTTTGGTATGGTGATCAGGTCGAGAAAGAGGCTATTTCTTGTAATGCCTTAGAAATCTGTGACTTATATAAATTCTAGGTTGTAATTATTTCTGTTATTAGTAATAATAGCAGTAAATATGACTCACATACATACATATATATGTATATATCTCATATATATCTTAAATATATCTCATGTATCAAAGAGATATCTCATATATTAT